>NC_050603.1:17908267-18208267 GCF_013368585.1 Megalops cyprinoides
GGGTAAGGGATAAGCCCCCCCCCCCCTCCTCCCCTTTTTGTATTGAGCTCTGTGGAAGGTGTTAACCAGCTATCTCCCACAATTCCGTGGTGTGTGCCAAGGGTAGGGCAAAGCCAATTTGAGGTGATCCTCCTCCTTTTTTTCCAATCCAATTAACCCCAGTCGTGTACACACAAACACAAACACACCCTTGGAGTCCTGTGTGTGTGTGCATGTGTGCAAGTGTTTGTGTGTGTGTGTGTGTGTGTGTGTGTGTGTGTGTGTGTGTGTGTTTGTGTGTGTGTGTGTAAGTTTATGTCATGGGAGGTGTATGAGCATCTGTGCACTCCATGGGGAATGTGTGAGAGTGTGCGTAGATGTGTTTTGTGGGAGGTGTATGAGCATGTGTGTGTGTGTGTCACACAGCGGCAGGTGTTGCTGTTTACTCAGGGAGCAGCAGGAGTTTTCAACGTGGCCTTATTAATATCCATCCCCTGGAGGATGTCAGAAGCCACGCTTCCAGAGACCCTCCTTAGTCTCTGGGCCAGCTATACCTGAGGTGAGGTAGAGGCAATCTGGCCGTAAACTGACCCAGACCAAGAGCTGGCTAACCCTGGATTCAACCCCAGAGCATGACCCTGAGGCCAGGCATGTCAGGCAGAAGTTGGTATGTTTATGTTGTAAATTACCATGACCAGGAAGTGTTTTTAACAGAGCTTACTCTTAGCTAGGTAGCATGGTCTTGTTTACATATCACGGACAGTTCACATTGGAAAACAAACAAACTTTAACCCCCTGTTTTGCACACACTAAATCTGCACATAACCAGCATCCTTCATTCTTCCTCTATTGCTAGTGAAAAAAAAAACAAAAAATTGTGAACACACTTGCTACTGTATTTACATGCAGAACTCAAAATAGTTGATTGGAGGCTCTACCCTAATAGTTCAGCTGGGATGTTCCAGGGTTAGCAATAGCTGCAGAATTAGGGAGGCTTGATCAGTTGAAATGCAAAATGCCATACCAGGTGGCATTAGAGACAGGCAGCTGGCCAATGTTGCTCAGTGGCAATGAGGCAAGAGCAAACTTTATTTCTGCAGGGGATTGCAAGGATCTTTCCTGGTTTTTAAGCAGGGTGCAATAAGCAGCAGGCAAACACAGAAGACAGTCCTGATCTCAGGGTCTACAGCTCCAAAAGTCTTTCACGACCTGCGCATAAAGACGCTCTCTGCTCTCATCTCTCTTCAGTGAAATCTAACTCTTTGGGCTGGTACCAACCATTGGCCAAGGCAAAATCGAGGGGTAGCTGCAAGCAGAAGTTATCAGTTGTCCGACTGCGTGGGTTTCCCACTGTGAGCCAAGATTGCGATGCTTTGTGGGTGAGGGGTGCAGCAGCTGTAGGGGACACAGAGGGGCTCTGTGAGTGGACAGTGACCTTCTCAATGAGATCAGCTGGAATGAGAGATGATGCAGCCATGCAGAGTGCAGCTGTACCAAGAGGGAGATACCGCAGCTACCAACACGAGCGTGAGGTATTCGCCTACCGTTTTGTGGAGTCTGGGAAATACACCCCCTTTTTTCCCCCTCTCCCTCTTAGTCTGTGAGCTTGTCTACCTGTGCTAAATGGGCCAACACCTGCCCTGAAAAAAACACACCCCTCTCTCCTGGAGTGAGCTGTGTCACCCGCAAAATCTAGTCATGAGGAAACTAATGGTGAGAACTTTGGGATACTGACCAGAACGAGGGGGGGTGTGGGCCTTGGTCCCCACAGGTACAGGTCCATGAAGACAAGAGCAATAGCACGGCATAGCAGTGAAGTGACTGACAAGGTAACCACAAGGTTGAGGGTTCAAATACCTGGTACAAGACTGCTGCTATACCCTTAAGCAAGGCACTTAGTCTGAATTGCCTCAGTAGATGTCCATGTCTAATTCAGATGTCCATGAATAGCAAACATATAAAACTATTTAACCATAGTCATAATATTACCGGAATGATGAAGCCCCCAGAAGGGGTTAATGAGAATAGCATTTGGGCTAAGCCTGTCGTCATTCACAGGATCATTACCCTAATCCATAAGCTTTTGTGTCAGGGCACATGAGGTCATACACATTTTCCCATTAAATTCAGGTTTTTCACAGAGTGTGCAACACAGTTTAAATAAATGATCTTTTTGATTTGTTAGTTTTAAGACCATGTGTGTTTTTAAACTCATTTTTCATCTAAACATTCCATGTAATGACTGTTCCTTTGGCTGCTATCCCGTGACAGAGTTCTAATCAAAAAAGCTCCATTTCAGTGTGTCAGCAGATTCCCATAGGTGGGTTTTAACTACCATTTAGACAGCAGAAAGTGTGTCAGTAGTTTTTCCAGCATCAATTAAAATTTTCCATTTCTGTTGGCCAAATTACTCTTCCCTCCAGCTGCTAGGGAATCAGCACAATATAATGGCATTGAACAGTAGAGAATAATCAAAATCGCAAATGACAAAGAAATAAGAGAGAACTTTGTTTGTGGTGCACTCTGGGAAAACATTGGTATTGCATTACAAAATTACACATAAAACTGCATAAACTGCATACACAATATCAAAAAATGGCTCATTTTACATTTTTAAACTATGCTAGAATGTATTTAATTTTAGCACAATGCCGTAAGTTTAACACTTACGGCATTGTGCTAAAATAGGTTGTCTGCCTTACCCTTAAATCACAGTTTTCCTGTTTAGACAACCTGGAAAAAAACAATGGTGGTGAGGCAGGCATCCTTGGTCCTGTAGTATTGACCCAGAGCACGGCCGTCTTTTAAACACTACTTGAAGTAGCAATACATCATGCAGAGCCCTAACAGTAAACTTTAAAAAAACGGCTTCCTTCTAAAAGAGGGTGCCGTGTGCCCCTCTTTTTTGTTTTCCTGTTGTGTTGCCCACAGGTGCCAGCGGGGTGGGCGGGGCAGTGGGGGTGTTTGTTTTGCCAGGGGCCTCCCTTTGTGGTGCTCAGGCCCCCGTGAGGCATCCAGGCCGGCATCTGCGGGCCCCAGTGCAGGTGCAGGGTCTCTGCTTCCTGCCCCCTGAGAGGCCCCAGATCCCTGGCCTCCAGCACGCCATCGCTTCCTGTCTACAGGGAGGCCGGAGAGGAAGAGCATATCCAACAGGATGAGGGTGGGAGGGGTGAGGGGGTGGCGGGAGATAGAGGAGCGGGGTGGGGTGGGGGGGGACGGAGTGACAGAGGTGTCGTGATCCGGGGCCAGTCGGGGGGGGGGGGGGGGGGGGGGGGGGTTGAGTGTCCTTACAAGCTTCTCTGCAGTGGTGACAGCCACCCGGGGCGGGACACTCAGAGAGACAGAGGTGCGTCATCGCAGCCGGACAATGACCTGACCTCCACTTCCTGTGCATCTCTGCCCTGCGTCTCCAGCTTCCTCTTCCTTTTCCCTCGTGCCTCCCACCCCTCCCATACCCACGAGAGGCTCAGTGCACTGCAGTATCACCAGCAATGAGTTTCACAGCAGCGACAGCACAGTCACAAAATACACAGGGGTAGAGTCCTGGCAGGTCATTTCAGTCGCTTTATGATTGACATATTTTTCTCAGCTCTCCCCACTGCAGTGTATGAGCAGAGCAGCTACACTGTCACCAGGCCAGGCTGAGGGTACGTAACATGACTTCCACACTGTCAGGTTTGAAAAAAAGCTGCTGTATACTAGTTAATGGTACCTACTATTGAAACCTGGTCATGCAGCACTTCTAATATTGTTGACTCCTTATATGGCTTTTTGCTGGTGTTGTACTCTGTCTCACTTGCAAGTTGCTTTGGATAAAAGCCAAACCTGCCAAATGAAAAAATGTAAATGTAAATCTTCCACACTTGAGCTGTGCAGTTTGGTTCGGACACATTGTGTGATAATTGGGGATATCGTGAAGGCATCGTTACAAGTAAACTTTGCTCTAATCCCCATGTTGGAGGGATTGCGTCACCACAGGTTATCTTTCCACCCACTTACCTCACGCCATTCAGCTCCATCTTCAGCAGTCACTCAGTTTACTGTTATTTCTTACGTCACTTTTCCCCTCGCCCATAAAGCCCTCTGTGCTTTAACCCTGGGGGGTGGTGGGAAGGAGCGGGCGGGCCGTCTGCTTATCTCCTCCGCTTTCTGTGCCGTGAAATCGGCGCGTTCCTGCTTCCCCCCTCCTCACCGGGAGGCCCGGGCACTTGCAGGTGAGCGGGGACAGGGAACGGGCCTGCACAGGCAGGTCGCGCTCCCCGAACGCCCCACCGCTCTCACGGGGGATAACCGGGATGGCGTGACGGCGCGAAGACTCACACGGAAAATATGGCACCTGTCACGTAGGCCTGTAACATCCTCTGCGCTGCAATTCCCCCGGGCTCTGTGACTGTCTGCGCCACTGAGAGACTGCTGTAAATTACGATGTGACAGATATGTAAGAGATCCTGCCTGCCTCCTCTCTATGGATTTAGCTGCTGTGCTATCACAGAGATCTGCACAGTGGCTGGTGCGACGAGTCTTTATTCAGTAGGAAAGCAGAAAATACACCAAGCGACCCAGGCAGCGAAGTCTAAGACGAAGGCTCAGAACCTGAAAAGGGGAAAGGGAAAAGAAGGCTCTGTGTGCTCTCATTCTGCCCGATGCCCTGCTGTGTGCATTGGCACACACGGGCTCACTCCACGTCATCCCAAAACCATCCGGAGCTGCGTGGGGCTTAGCAAAGAGCACCTCGCTCACAGGGAGTACCAACCCAACAGTCTCACAGCCTCTGTGGGATATGTGCGATATGCTTTAGTGTTGTGTTGCTGTGAGTCAGCAACTGTCTGTCTCTCGCGAGCGCACACATGAACATACTTATAGACACACATAAAGGCTTCCAGAGCCACCGGAGTCAAGTTTACATCCAAAAAAGAATGTATGGAATCTGACCCTGTTTCCTCTTCTCAAGATGGGTGTGTGTGGGTGTGTGAAAGAGAGATAGAGAGTGTGTGTATCTGTGTGTGTGTGTGTGTGTGTGTGTGTGTGTGTGTGTGTGTGTGTGTGTGTAGCGTGTGTGTGTGTGTGTGTGTGTGTGTGTGTGTGTGTGTGTATGTGTGTGAGGGAGCCTCAGTAGAAGCCCAGCATTCACAGAGATGTTCTCTCTCCCTCTCGCACTCAAGACAGCCTTATCTGTGCCTTTCGAGGGAACTGCTTTCTTCTGCCTTTACACCAGGGATCAGACGTTATCTCTGGATGTATGCAGAGGCTGTCAGAACCTGTCAGATTCCACAGGTATCTCACCAGAGCTCGGAGCCAACTGCCAACATCTCAGATCCAGGTACAGATTCCAGCAGAACCCTGGCCCACCTGCACCTAATCTACTGCTACTCCAGGGCAGGAGGTCAGCAGCTCCAGTGTTGGGACCAAAAACCCTAGTCCACCTAAGCACCAGGCCTTCAAGCGGGAGGGTGTGTCAAAAATTAATGTTCTAAAAAATCTGACATACGAGTCAGTCTGGGTATTTTCAAAGGGAAATTAAAAGAGGAGAGGGGGTGAACGTGGAATGTTTTCTTTGTGTTGTAATTAGAGGGGTAATTGACAGTGTATCGTTTTACAAGAATTCCAGCCCAATCCTAATAACCCTAACAAGAAACATTTGATATTTTAAAGCATTTGACAGGATTGGATTTTTTAAAATGTGGGTTATGTAAACATACTCTGCTTTGCACTGACAGGAGGAAAATGGGTAATTGTGGCGTAAAAGGGACAGAAATATTAAAGTGCGTCTGTTATGGCAGCTGAGACACTGAGGCGTCATGAGAGGCATGTCACGCCAATACAAACCAGAGTCTCAATTTCACAGCCAGTCCATCTGCGATGACTCACTGTCTTCACTGTCTATAGTACTGTAAGTAGTCCTAGTGCAAGAGCAATAGTTTAGAAACCAGCTGTAAGCTGGGGGGGAGAGAGAATGACTGGGAGTCAGGACTTTTACTCGCACATTCCTCTGCGTGAGATTTATGAATGAATGCTGGTGTGGGAGGGGAGACTGTTTCCTGCTTGGAGGAACATCACTTCCTGTTGGCTCACAGCTGTGAACCCGGGACAGACTGCTCCATTTCCCTGAGACAAAACATTGTGGGAGTGGGTGTTTTAGTTAGTTAGTGGTTTACCTTCAAGAGTCGTGGTCCAGCATCTCCCCACATTGCGCATTACACTCTGACTAAATGTATAAATGTATTCAATGGTCTAATAGCGTAAGACAGTAATGCTGCGGTATTTCGGCTTTCATCTCTGAGGGGGCAGAGTGATGGGTAGGCGGAGTTTGGCACTGTTGGCCAGGGCCTCAGGGGTTCACGTTTTTGGGTCCTTTTTTTTCCTGGTTTTCCACTCACTGTGTGGTTGGAAAAAGCCCTGAGGGCAGAACTGAAAAGCTCAGGAGACATCTAGAGATTTTACCCAGTCACATTCCTCTCCTGGAATGCCTGTCAGTGTTTACAGGGTTTGCTCCCTGAGTTTACAGGGAGAATCGCTTGACCCGGCATCTGAGGAACACCAGCAGTATAGAACTGTGAGCTTCACTCTGGTTTGAGTTGAGAAGAACTCTGGGAGAGATGTGAAAAAGGCACTCTTAACAAAGGATGTGCTGCGTGCTTTTTTTTTCAGGTAATGTCCCTACAAGTTTTGTCCTTACAATTGTCCCTACAATCACCAATTATTAACTTGCAAAATTCCCTTTAAATTGAATGGAGAACAGCAGGACTGGATTGCTTGGCAGTCAAAAAATTAGAAAAGAAATAAGTCTCCAGAAAATGCCACCCAATGAGTCATTCTAAAATGCACCAATCGTTACTAATGGGGCATTGTGTTTCAGGAAGTGGGCTCATCATCTGATGGTTTCAGAGTCATTTCCCAGGTGGGGCACATCTGTTGGTCCCTAGAAAAGAGCCTGAATGGCTTCATTAGAATATCCAGCAGTTTAAATTGAGAGAATGTGAAATGTAAGTTGCCCTGGATAATGACATCCGCAAAGCGAATAAATAACAGCGTCTCACATCTCTTCCATGTCTGATTGATCATAATGGGCTGTCCGTCCTCCCGGGACCCTTAATACAGACTGTGATTTTGACAATTTGCTCTTATGGAGTCTGGTTTTGGGGTTTTGGAATCAGAGAGTCGTAGTATGTTACCACCTCAGAATGTGAGTGTGATTCCTGAGCCATACAGCACTGTTAAATAAACCAAACAGCAAAAAAACCCTTCACATCCTGCACATGATTTATCAAAAAGCTATTCTCCTCCTGTCCAATGCGTGCTGCTCCCTGCATGTATTTGCCATTGTGTCCTTCTTCTTCTACAGTTGCTTCTTTACTGTTATGGGTCTACAGGAAAAGGCCAGCAGGAAACAGCTGCTGGAACATTGTTGAATGGTAATTTTTCATGGGTTGTTGCCGGTTTTCATAATATAGAACTCAACACCTGAAATCTTGACTTGTCTGGGACAGAACGAGAGCTCACAGGTGTTTGTAAGTTTTCACTAATGCTGGCACACACACCTGACACAACACAAAATACACACCAGTGCATGATTCCAGCATGTATGCACCATGTGAACAATAGTCGTGGCAAAGTCACAATGGTAACTGTCTGGACTAAAAAACAGGCTCTCAGTAGTCTGTTATCCTGTGACCAGGTTATTCACATTCCTGAGGAGTTTCTCAGAAAGCACTCATGTGTAAGACACAGCTCCCCGTGTGCGAGTGGGAGTCGCCCAACCTGCCTCACACATGTAAAATACCTCTGTGCCAGAGCCGTCAGCCATTGAGGCATGTAACAAGCATGTGGCTGGTTTCCTGCCCAATGAGTCAACATGGACGCTCCCACTGCACGTGCTCAGTGAGACATGGGGTCATGTGACTTCCTGTGTAAGGAGGAATGACAAACTCCTATGGAATTTTTACACTTCTGAGCTGGAGGTTACATGTAACATTCTTGCAGCTGTAAGTCTTGTCTGGTTAAATAACAGTAATGTATATCAGTTTGACTTTTTAGTGTAAGCCGTTCTGTCTCCTTTTACCTTGTGCCATGTCATAGATGAATTAGTTTACTAGATTAGCACTCAGACCTGTAAACAGTGAATTAGTATTCAGGCCTGAGATAATTGGCCCTTGAGCAATAGATATGAATTATTTGACAACATTGAAATAAATGGATGTGATGTAAATTGTTCAAGTGGAAGGTGCTTGTCCCCTCTGTCATTGCCAGAATCCATCGTTAAAAAGTCATATATCGTTAAATTTGTCATATATATCATTTAAATGCATCTAAATGTCCATTCACATCCATTGAAATAGCACAAGTCAGTCAAACATGCTATTTGTATGGTTTTTGACTGGAAGTAATTAAACAGCACTGGGAGAGAGTTGGAGAACAGCAGAGATATCCTTGCTGTTTTGTTCTGACAAATTTGCCTTGTAAACATTTCGGGAAGAATATTACCCTGTGGCCTGTACCCATAGGCTAATGCTGTTTCCAACTGGTACAGAGCCTTTGGTGTTACAGAGAACATACAGCAGTGTGAGGCAAGATTTACACCAGAGCAGTTCTGGCTGGTACACCAGCATTATGCCCCCTGAGTGCAGAAGGGCACCTCATTGGTGCTGCCAAATTCCTGTGTACGTAGGCAAAGGTACCGAGCTTAAGAAAAACAAACAATTAAAGTGGCCTCCTATTGTTCTGTTGGTGATTGAGATCAGAATCGGATTTGGGTCACCAAGATTTCGCCGGCAGCTTGTGCATTCTGCAACAGTGGAAGTGTTGTGTTACAGTTCTGGTACAACCCCCCCCCCCCCCCCGCCCCCCCACCCCAATAACACTTAAGCACTGCTTTGAAGCACATGTACTCTCTCATCTTTTAAGAGACGGGTATGATTTCGCCTTGCTTTTAACCCGAACGGCATCGCTGAGTGATGGGTTCCGAATGAGTGGTGTTTGTATGAGAGGACGTTCCGCGTCATGTGTAGCCAGCATCATGTGTATGTGCTGATCCCACAGGCGATTGTGCATGTTCCTTACCTGCTAATTGTTCAGCTAATATGATCATTGTTTCAAAGGCCTTGGCAAGTTACCATTTAAGTTTCAATACACTTTTCGAAGTAAATGTGTTCAGCAATGTTATAGGACAGGTTGAAAAATGCTTTTTTTTATTCAGTGCTGTAGAGGAATTATTTATACTCCTCATATGTGAAAAATATCTTTGTATGTGATTTATTATCCAGTGAACTGCGTTTAGTTTAATCCCTATATTAACAGGCAGTATTTGAGAAGATAAGTAAAAAACAGATATTGTATATATGTATAGCTACATAAAAACAACAGGCTGGCCAACATTCCTACACTGGAGGAGGCGAGTAAATGAATAAGTGAACAAGCAATTAAAGTTTTTTGGCCTTAACACAGACGGGACAATTGTCTGTCAGGTAAACACTCATTTCAGTAATGTCCAATTGGCACTCTCCTGGGTGCCATAATCAGTATCTCCAGGCACCATTGCAGTCATAGCTGGGATTCCTTGTGCTCTGGTATTTACAAACAACTGATAAACCCATTGTCTCTGTGTGTGAACCCTGTAGAGAATTTCTCTGGATTGTGGATCAATAAGATTTGCTTTGAATCAACACAGCAGCCCAAAAAATCTGATCTGCTGATTCTCAGTGCTTTTATGGGGGAGGTGGGGGGAGGAATGCTTTTATCTGATTGGAGGAACTGTGACACAGATGAAAAGGTGTTGAAAGATGTATTGTCGTGTCATTAGGCTCTGGTGTATCTTTAACGTCCTGGTTTGTTGGGGTTTTATCCGATTTTGAATGCCACATGGTGTGTGTGTGTGTGTGTGTGTGTGTGTGTGTGTGTGGAGTTGGGGAACGTAATTACGAGACCACACACACATACAGTAGATGTCAAATGAGGTCTAGTTTTACAGATTAGAACTCTTGCTCAGACTGAATTTAAAATCTCAGCTCTCTTCTTTATTATTTTTTCAATTGCTTAACAACATCCCCATATTAAAGCTGACTTGCACAGGAATTTATATATGTTATCCATTTACTGCTGTTGCATATTTTACAAAAGCATTTCAGCCTATGAAAATTGCTTAAGGGCTCAACAGCTGTATCCTTCCAGGGAATCAAACCTGCAACCTTTTGATGACAAGGCCGAATTTGACTGCGCTACACTGATGCCTTGCATTCTTCTTCCTACAGATAGTACAGGAAGTGCAGCATATTGGGGGTTTAGCCACTGCAAGGACACAGAAAGATGCCTTTAGGACATCTGTTAATTTCAGACCAGCCTGTGTTGATATTTTTACATCCCAAGGTAATTCATTCCTGCAGCTCTTCTTCTTCATTTGAGTATATGTGTGATAGAACACAACACTTCGAGTTGACCATTGCCCAGGGACATGCGGCAGCAATCCCATATGGAGAAATTTTGCATGCCATGTACATTTACAAACATAGAATGTGTGGTAAAAAGCATATCACTTATAAGCACACCATGTTCATACAATACATATACTTTAGAAAATATATGTAATTGATTTAGTACGTATTTGAAAGCATATTACTCTTGTGTGAGGGAGGCTGCCTTCGGCACTGATTTTTGAGGTGGTGTGTGTCCTTTCAGAATGACCGCAGATGGACTGCAATTAGGATGTAGTGGAGGCAGCAAGGTCACACAGCAAAAAAGGGGTGATCTCCAAAGTCCCCTGAATACAGACACAGCCAGTGACCCAGATATCAGCAGCGGACAGAGCCGGCTGAACACAAATAAATAAAATGTCCCTTCTGTCTGTCAGTATCGCAGTGACCTGTGCCCCCCAACAACCCCCTCCCCTGCTGTGTCCCGTATGGGGCCTGGAGTATGGAAACTCAGTGCCCCAGCTACGTGCACCCCTTGTTTACTGATGGGACGTCCCGTCACAGCGCGAATCTGCCATGTCACACATTTCCCACTGTCAATAAGACAGACAGGTTTGTGTGCGTGTGTGTCTGTGTGTGAGTGAGTGAGTTTGCATGCCTGTGTGCGTGTGGGGGTGAGTGAGAGTCACTGAGTATGCGTGTGTGTGTCTCATTGGGTGTACGTGCATGTGTGCACATGTCTGTGCGTGTGTGAGTGTGTTGGAGTTAGTAGATTAAAGGTCTGGTGATGCTAGAAGATGCAAAGAGAACAGGCGAGAGTGTGAGTTCCTCCCTGCACACTGTAAGATGATAAGTGATATGTGCTGTAGCTACACCACCACTGTCCCTGTCTAAGAGAGGGAGCAGGACAGTGTCTTCTTAGGTTATTTTTGATATTTTCTTCTTATTGCTATAATATGGATGGCATGTAAATTATAGTTACCCTTGGTGTTGCTTGTTACTTGATGTTATCGTTCACATATTTCACATTTGTAATGTAATCCTGCTTCAGCAATGCTGTAGGTGGTTAAATTATGCCAATAAGGCTTCATTTGAAACTGAAATTGAAGGAGAGAGAGAAAGAGTTGGAGCAAGGGAGAAAGGGTGTGTGTGCGTGTGTGTGTGTGTGTGTGTGTGTGCGTGTGTGTCTGTGCGTGTCTGTGCGTGTTTGTGTGTGTGTGTGTGTGTGTGTGCGTGTGTGTGTGTGTGCGTGTGTGTGTGTGTGTGTCTGTGCGTGTGTGTCTGTGCGTGTTTGTGTGTGTGTGTGTGTGTGCGTGTGTGTGCGTGTGTATGCGTGCGTGTGTGCGTGCGTGTGTGCGCGCGTGTGTGCGTGTGTACGCGTGCACGTGTGTGTGCGTGCGTGTGTGCGTGTGTGTCGGACACAGAGACATGACTCCTTCCGTCCCTCCCTCTTATCTTGTCCTGTTTTCCCTTCACATGATCTCCTGGGCTCCCCCCTTCCTCAAACAAGCCAAAAGGAAAGAACAGAGGGAGTGGGAGGAAAAAAGAGTGAAAGAAAGGGAAGATAGGCAGGAAGGAATAAAGAAGTAGTTCAGGTTAATTTGTTCAAGAGAGAGCTGAAAAGAAACGGAAGCAGGGGGAATTCAATTCCAGCCATCTTTTTCTCTGTGTATAAATACACAGACTCTTCCAAGAATTGAAGAAACTCTGCATTTAATCACGTATCACTGCCCTTTTTCTGCGTAAATGCCATATCATTTAACTAGATCCCAACTAGCAAACGTAAATATTTACAAAACAGGAGTAGCTCCTGATGAATCAAACTGATGCAGAGAAATATATTTGAATATAACACAGTTATTATGTGTGCTATAGGTGGCTAAAATTGGACATAAGTTAATGAAGCTACAATTAGACTGGAATATTTAATCTCTAGACAATACTTTAAACTATGCAGAATTTGATCTGCTGTCTCAAAAATGTATTTAAAACTGATAAATGTAGCTCATTTGTTCATTGTCTGTGTAGCTGGAAATGTGATAGCTTAGTTATCAGTCACCCATTGAAAATGACCATTTATTCTGTGTAAAAAACTTTAACATATTCTACGGCATATTCCATATTCTATCCCAGCAGCACAGCACAGGTAAACCCAGGGAATGTAGTGCTCTCGCCTGCACATTGATCCCTCATCATGCAGACAGTGCTGTGTGGGGAAGTGGGGCTGAAGTGGGCTTGAGGCCGCGAATGTCTTCTTGCTCACAAAAACGGCACGTCTCCACAACGACCTTGGAAAGGCCTTTCAGATGGCTGCATGTGTGTGTGTGTGTGTGTGTGTGTGTGTGCGTGGGAAGTGCAGCAGCCCTGTCATGCCCAGGAGAGCACTTTACACACGGGAGTGTCCACTCGTCAAGGTTTCTGTCTTCATGCTTTTGTCTTTATGCCGTATACGGGCTGTGTTCATTTGCCCATGGGCATGTGTGTGTTTGTGTGCATTTCTGTGTGTATGAGTGTGTGTGTGTACATGAGTGTCTGTGTATATGCACAGGTGAGCATTTTGTGTGTGTCTGTGAGACAGATGTCTATTAAGATTCATATCCTACGGAGCTGAAAATGACACACACACTCAGTGTTTCTGTGGAGCATGTTGGTCACTTGGACTGAAAATGAGAAACGGACACAAAGTGTGGATCTGGCACGCTGGCATAATTAGGGACAGCCCTCATTTCAGGTCCCCATTCACACTGCCTGGCCTGTGTTCTCATGGGAAAGTTACAAGGCAAGGCTGCCCGGACATCTTTAGTGTTATTATTAATCGTGTAGCTGTCATTACTTTCAAAGGCCAGTGCAGAGTGGTGAATGCTGACAGCATTCATTTGAAAAGCCATTCAGCTTCAGATTTTGTAAAAGAGCAGTTTTAAAGGACCATCACAATGCTTCATCTAGGTCAAAGATCTCTTCGACTCCTCTGCTTCTCTAAATGTGACACAATTATGATCAAAAAAGGAATTTGTGATTGTGTGACCCTTGTAGACACCCTGCCAGTGACAATCTCCACCCCTCCCCTATTCTACTACCCTCACCCCACAATGTGTTGAAACAGAGGCAAGAACGACTCTCCAGGGATTCTGGGAACTACAGGTCAGCCACGTAAATCCGGCAATAGAACTGGTTGTCTTGTGATGATGTATCGGCAATCCTGGCAGACTCCTTTTTTTGGGTGCGAGGGCACGGCCATGCGGGGGCATTACGTAAACGTGCCCCTGTTGGCATGACAGTCCTGAGCTGGATTAGACTGAGCTGTCCCAACTTGGCTGGGCATCTCCAGTCTTGGGCAGTGGGCCCCGGGATAATTGTTTGAGGAGAAACAGACTGGGGTGGATAACCCTTAATCGGTGTGTCCGTCTGTCCATCAGTCTGCCTGTCTTTCCCTCAGCCTGGTCAAATAGGGAGTCCAGCTGTATTGCCTCCACGTCCAACTAGTCCATCCCTGATTACATGGTTATATGAAAATCCCAAATTCTCCTAATCTGCAATAATAAGTATAGCCTTCACAAAGCCTCCCTGTAGATATTACTGTTAGAGAAATGGGATATGATGTGACTGTAAACTGTTAATAAATGCTAGCATAACAATAGCCTTGGTAAACTGGGATTGACCGTGATCCGATGGTGCAGACCAGGGCTGAATACAAACTGAGGAGTCTGCCAATACCTTGGTTAAAATGATATTTATTTATATCTGAACACATACTTTGTCTGCCATGCTGTCATTTTTGCCACTTTTCGTTCACTGAAGGCTTTTAACCTAGTGCCTAGCTCAAGAATAGAAGAGGTGGTGGTTTTGTGGTTTTGAACTTATGATTCACTCAGACCCTCTTCACACCATCAAAAACATGAGTCTGGTGCTGGCTTCAGCACACAGTCGCACCCAGGTGGAATGAAGGACTGAAGTTAGCCACTACGTATTCGTTAAGGAGAAAGACATTGAGTGCACACAAGCCTTTTGCTTGATTCCACCCAGCTATAGTCTAACCTGACCTCTGCCTCCATGGCCCATGAAACAGTGCAGAGAGCATGTGACCCCCACGCCACCTCCACACCGGATTCCTCTCTTGAGTGTCTAGCAGATGTGATGTGAGTAGGGTACCTTTTTGTGTGGCTCTGGGTGAGGAAGTTTTGTTGTGACGTCGTAGTTGCATTTTTTCCTATGCATTCTAAAAAAAATGTGGTTGAATAACTAGGTCTCACGCAAATCTTATTTCAAAGCCAAAGTGTAAACCACTTCTCCTCACTTCTCCCTTTGTGTGTGTATATGAGTGTGTGCGTCAGTGTGTGTGTGTTTTGTACTCCACTGGCAATGAATCAGCACACTGTCGTTGTTAAATGTCAAAAGTGTTAGAGGTGATAGTCAGTTTTAATATTCAGAGAGACAAAATGTGAATGAAATAGTAGGCCACTGTAAGGCACAGCGAATAAGAGACTCCTTTGACATCAGCCCACGGCTGGCTCAGCAAAACCCATTTGCCCACTGGTCACGTCCAACAGCTGTTCGGACAGAGGCATGAGGGCATGTTGGTTTTGCGTCATGGAGATGGTATCATTGTCACCCTTTTTCCCCCGCACTCTTTCAGCTGGAAGATGAGGTGAAGAGCAGGCTGGCCGAATGCCGAAACCCATCCTCGCCTGGTGTGTGAACTGAAATTAAAGACAGGAAAAGCCCTCAGATGACCATAAATCCAGTCCGGGGTGTTTCTCCCAGAATGCTGTGCGCGTTTGCCAAGCTGATAATGCATGGTGGTTTCGTTCGTTTCCCACTAGATTCCTTTAAATCTTACTGTGACTCTTTCCCCCGTTTAACCTCCCACAGAGGGTCTCGCTTAAGATGGGGGGAGGATAGGGGGGCGAATTTGTCTTCCCACAAACTGAGCCAAAATAATTCTTTGGGAACACTGTTGAGGAGAGGCCTTGGAGACGTCCTTCTCTCTCTCAGACTCTCTTGGG
Source organism: Megalops cyprinoides (assembly GCF_013368585.1). Classification (NCBI taxonomy): domain Eukaryota; kingdom Metazoa; phylum Chordata; class Actinopteri; order Elopiformes; family Megalopidae; genus Megalops; species Megalops cyprinoides. The sequence continues at coordinate 17,923,653 of NC_050603.1, forward strand.
ATTGTTTATACAAAGATTTACTCCCCTCTTCCACTTCCTGTCTCTCTGAATTCCCTCCCTGACTCTTCCCGCTGTCAAAAGGCCACTCTGAGGTGCTTCATGATACTCAAATGACTGGGAAAACGTGTCCCCATTCTTTCCATAGATACCCTGTCAAGCATGTGGCTGGAAACCTCACATACTTAAACCAGCACAATGAAAATGTGCTACCCAAAATGTTAAAAATATGCGTTTAACATGTATGCAAATATATATGCAAATACACTCATATAATATAGTGTACATGATATGGGGTATATTTTTAAAATACATTTGTATTTGTATTCTAAAATATTCATCAATATGAAGGGAGTGGTAATTGGAGTACATTGTTACGTAGTATGTGTCATATGTGTTGACATATAAAGGCCATGATTCCTTTATATTTTTGGATATGGTCGCATCTTATTTTTCACTAAGACTGTAGCCACATGAGCAAGCGGAAGGGTCTCAGCTTGTCCTGGACTGATTTTCCCTTTATTGCTGTTATGACATCAAACGGCACTCCTTCACTGTGAAAATTCTACATGCACAGGATATGGCATCTGCTCAGATGTTCCCGTGCCAGGGGTAAGTGGTGTGGAAAAGGGACGGAGGTTTGTGAAGACCTTCAGTGCCCATGTCAGACATGTTGAACTGCTGGGTGTCTGAGAACAGCTGACATTTCAACAGATGCAGAGAAACCGAACCTATGAATTGTAGCACCCCCCCCCTTTTTTTTTCTCTCCTCTCCTCAGTCTGTGCCCCACATGTAATCCCCCCCCCCATTCCCCACCCACCAGCCACCCCCACCCCCTGCCACCTCTCCAAATTCAATCTATTTTGATACGTGAGCAACACATGGGTTCCACGGCGGTTGTCATGGCATCCTCATAGCAACCGCTTCGATTGCTATTGCCACCAGTTCGCTTTTGTTAGCCAGAGAGAAGGAGGGAGAGAGTGTGTGAGAGAGTGTGTACGTGAGAGAGAGAGAAAATGAGAAGAGCGTGGAAGTGTGTGCGAGAGAGAGAGAGAGAGAGAGAGCGATCTGCCTGGCTCTCTGTGGTTACAAACTAGATGAAATGGTGCAGGAAATCAATAAGAGTGGGAGAGAGCAGGGTAGGGGTGACTGACAGCTGGTCCAATGCTTGTCTTCTTGCCGTGCAAATCGGTGGCAGCTACAAAATGAATAGGAGAGAACATCGGTTCTGCTTGTCCTGGGAATGCATATGGACAAAGTGGGCGATCCAGGATTCCTGTGCTGCCGTTTTCAGAGCGACGAAAATCACTCCACATCCAGGGAGCTGGCAGTAAACAATCGCTTCCGTGGCCGTCTGCTGGGGCTGTCGGAGGTGGGAATGCTACGGCAAGTCATGTTTTATTAATGGGAACATTTTTATTTTGGGATCTACATGAAATCGCGAGGCTTTTTCGCCTGAGCTGGCAAAAATGCACATAGCACATGTTCCAGCACACGTGCTGGCGTTTTTACACGGACGCAGGCGGGGATGCACACGCACACACGTGCACAACTCCCTCCCGTCAGTGCTCAGACCCCCCTCCCAACACACACACATAAACACGCATTCATATGTATACACACACACTGGCATGGACATACATACACACACTCACGCACATAAGCACGCACACACGCTCGCACACTCGCAAGCACACACACACACATCTGTTTGGTGGCAGTGTAGCATAGTGGTAAGGAGTAGGACTCGTAACTGAAATGTTGCTGGTTTGATTCCCCCCGGGGCACTGTCCATTGTACCCTTGGGCAAAGTACTTAACCTAGAACTGCCTCAGCAAATATCCAGATGTATGAATGGGTCCTCACAACCTCACAGACATCATACCATCAGGACTGTATAGAGCAAGGCATCATGGGATACACCCCCCCCCCCACCTCCCCGCAAATGTGTGAGGATTTGTGTCTCAGCTTTAGAAAGGCAAAGTGATTAGCACCGCTCACACATAGGGCCATTATCACCATCGTCGTTTAATTGCAGATCAGACTTCCTCACACCGCGGTGCAATTAACATGTCACCCTCTTATACAGCTGGTGTTCCGCAGGAGTATTTGAGGTCAACTGCTATTAGCATGCGTAGCGTGGGCCTTGATCAAGGTTTGCCAAAGGAAGAGGCTGAGCCTCATACAGATAAACACCGCTGAAGGTGGCGTAAAATCAGTGATATGTCCAGAGGAGCTGTGTTTTATGGGACGCTCGGTGTGTAGATATCAAATGTTGTCACCAGCTGATTTATGGAGAAATGATGCAAGCTGATGAAAATGTGAAGAAGGACCTGGCAAGCAAAGTACTGGGGAGTGGAGCCACCGGCAACATTAAAAATGGCACCCCACCCTGTGGTGTCATCACCACAGACCCTGGCAGGTTTGCTTTTCCTCATTCCTCAAAATCCTCTGGGATGGGAGGGGGTATTACGAATGGTCATAATATATTATTCATAATTAACTTCATATTTGTATTAAATCCAGTAAGTCGTAAACAGCAGACAGCGCATCCACTTGTCTTCTTTTTGAATCAGTTGCACTTCCTTAATCTACAACAGAAATGCCAACTCCACTGGTGATGAAGGGGGTAAACACATACATTTATTTCATATTAAATTCCATTGGCATTTACTCATTTATACAGCTGGATATTTACTGAGGCAAGTCTGCGTTAAGCACCTTGTCCAAGGGGTACAGCAGCAGTGTCCCAGCAGGGGATAGAACCAGCAATCGTTTGGTTACGAGTCCTGCGCCTTACCACTATGCTACACTGCCGCACCCTTTATAGCTTAAAGGAATCATTGAGGACCAAAATCCAAACTGAAAGGAGACACAACTGTTCCAAAATAGATGTGTCAGTTATAGATGTGTCACTTTTATAATCAATTTGTGGAGGTTTCCGGTAAGCAGCAGCTGATCTGCTGACCCAAGTTGCACTGCTTCGCAGGAAAGAGGAAATGAAAGAGAGTGAAATATGTGACTAATTAGGTTAAATGTAAGTTGGCCCAGGGGTGTTGACCAAGGACGTGTCTGCTGCCTCAAAGTTAACCAAAGATGTGCCTGCTGCCTCTGTCAAAAATAGGCCCTCTCTCATTTCAGCAACACAAAGGATGAACAAGTGAAAACTGGACAGACACATTAGCCAATGAAGTACAAGCCTATACATTACATTACATTACTGGCGTTTAGCAGATGCTCTTATCCAGAGCAACTTACACAGGTTACAATTTTAACATGTTACCCATTTATACAGCTGGATATTTACTGAGGCAACTCTAGGTTAAGTCCCTTGCCCAAGGGTACAGCAGCAGTGTCCCAGCAGGAAAGGCAGCCATTCGGTTACAAGTCCTGCTCTTTATCTCTATGCCACACTGCCTACATTTGTGATATCTGTCCGTCAGTTGTGTACAATATATTTTGCTTCCTAGCCCTTCAGTAGACCTCTTTGATGACATCATTATTGTATCTCAGGCTCTTTTTCATACTGTAATCCCCTCCAACCCCCGGGGCCAAGTGTAGCATTCTGCGTCCTTTTTCCCATCCCGAGTGGGGTTCTCGCATTCCTTCCGCTCCCTGCCAGAGAGCCACTGCCTCTCCCTGCGGAGAGCGTGCAGACGACAGTGCCAGGGAGGTCAGGACGCAGCCCATTCCCACACTGCCAAAGATCCAGGCTCCTGGAACTCCCTGGCGGATCTCCCCCAGCCCCGCACTTGTCTGAGGGGGGGAATGAGACCTCTCTCTCCCTCTCTCTGCGACCTTAGGGACAATCACCAGGGATATCCAAAGACATCTGGGGCAGCAGTGTAGCATAGTGGTAAAGGAGCAGGACTCATAACCAAAAAAAGTTGCCGGTTCCATTCCCCACTGGGGAACTTTTGTTGTACCCTTGGGCAAGGTATCAAACCCAGAATTACCTCAGTAAATATCTAGCTGTATAAACGGGTAACTTACAAAAAACTGTAACCTATGTAAGTCGTTCTGGATAAGAGCGACTGCTAAATGCCAATAATGTAAATGTAATAAATTATCCAGTTCTGACCCCAGCCTGTCTTCACAGGAAATCAGAGCTGCCACATGAGTCATTACAAAGCCTTCATTACCTTTCCATTATCCCCAAACAAGATCGGCGGCCTCCCCCAATGATGAATCATGACAAACTCACGAGCATTAGTCAGGATGTATGCAACAAGGAAGGAGAGAGACTGGCAACAAAGGACCTAAAAATCCTACCATTTAATGTTCAGCCATTTTTGACTGCTTGATATTTTAATGTGATGTAAAAAAAAGATGGAAGGTCAATTCCTTCAGTGCAAACATGACCTAGGTCAAATGTCTTTGGAAGGAAAGCATGTACCTATCACTGTTTTATTGTTTATTAATTTTGGAGATCCCTTAATCCTGGCTAAACCATATAACTTACACTTATTACATATTTGTATGGTGGAATATTTACTAAAGCAACTCAGATTTGGTGGTTTAACCTGAAAGCAGGACCCCAGCTAGGGAGAAATCCAAACCTGCTTACCTTTAGTCTTGGGTCAAGGTACTTAACCACTGCATTAGTTTCCATCTCAAAGAAAATGTTTTGTAGTGCCTAGGGTAACTGACTTTCGTGTGTACACAGAGACGGATAGCAGACATTTTTCCTGAAATAGAATGGCACACCCCCTGATGCATGCTGGCATAACATCCCCCAACCATGGACTTAACTGGCCCTCAAACTGACTCCCATCATTTCACCCTCTGTGCCCACTCCCTTATAACACTTGTGTGCCATGCAAGAACTACTTGTCTACCCTGTGATCTTTACTCAGTGAGGAGTGCACAGACTCTCACTCGGGCTATTACATTATTGTACTGTCAGGTTTTATCAGTATCCATCCCCACAAGCACACTCACTCTCTCTCTCTCTCTCTCTCTCACACACACACACACACACACACACACACAGAGTACCTATGGCTCAGAAGGGTTTCACAAAGCAACACTTCTGCTTCCCTATGAACCCTATGAAGCTGTTCAGTTCATACAGTCGTGTCTGACCCATTAATTCAGTTCCACGTCTTCTCTGGAGTTGCTTTTGAAATCACCACCCTGTAGTGGGAGATGAGAAAGGGGGGCTCACAGAAAAGTCTCAAGTGACTCCATATGATGTTATTACTTGAAATTAAAACTCTATGGAAAAACATATCTTCTCTACCCTGGGTTATTTTCTCAGCCATCTCCCCTATTTTTACTGGACAGTGTTTTCAGGTAGATTTGACGTCCATTCCGTTTTTTTTTTCTGACGGTGAAAAAAAGAAAAAAGATCTGTTACCCCAGAATTTTCGGGATGCAGAACCATCTGGGAGTTTGGGCCAATGGAGGAACCCGGAGTGGGAGAACGTGCTCACAGCGGTAGAAAAACACACCTAAATCAACACCCGCTCCGCCAGGGCCGACCGGCCCCCACCTGGGTCATGCTGAGACAAACAAAAACACACACCATGGTGGGCGTCGCTTGCCCAACCAAAACAAACAGCAGTGCTGCCCCGCTCTTCCCTTTGCCCTATTGCCCGCCAGGGTGCAGGGGGGGTTGGGGGGGAGTTGATGGGGGTGCTGAGTAGCACAGAGAGAAATAAAAGTGAAAGACAAATCAGAACGTGCTGCCATCTGCTCAAGGGAGCTGATCCAGCTCACCACAGACCTGGCCACACAGAAGCAAGCGCAACTGCCTTCCAGGCCAGCTGATCACCCCCCCCCCCCCCACCCCCCCCCAAAAAAAGGGGGGGGCTTTCTCCCCTCTCCTCTTTTCTTTTCTGCCAAGAACTGCTTTTCAGATGTATTCCTACGAGCTGAGTTGCTTGCATGGAGGAGTGTTTTGCGCCATCCAAAACAAAAACAGGTCATATAGGTGGATTCTGCTTATACAGTAGAGGAAAGCAGCAGGACATTGAGACTTGAGTTAATGTGATGCTCAGCTGTTTTGAGGAAACATTTGTCAGTGATAGCGCATTTTGTCATTTGGTGGGCGCACTTTGCTTCCCAGTGCATAATAATAATAATAATAATAATAATAATAATAATCGTATACTTTATTGATCCCCTGTGGGGAAATTTGTCCTCGGCATTTGACCCATCCTACACACACAGTGAGCACACACACAGCAGGAGCCCACCAGGGGCACACACACACCAGGAGCCCACCAGGGGCACACACACACCAGGAGCTAGGAGCAGTGGGCAGCTGCAGTGCAGTGCCCGGGGACCAACTCCAGTTCTTTTGCCAGTACCTTGGTCAAGGGCACTGACAGGAGTATTAACCCTAAACTTCTCATTGTGGGTCTCACGTGATCTGCCAATGAGAAGGGCCGACTGGAAACAGAGTTGTGAACATTTAAGACATCCGTGGTGCTCCACTGCAGAATGGAACAGCAACCACACACCCACACAGCAATGTGAAATTTATTTAAACATTTAAAGAAATGGTCTTTTCCTTGTAAAACAAAAACAAAAACAAAACTGACACCATTTATATTGCAGCTGTCATTGACCACCTATTCACAGGTTTACAGCACATCTTTATCAACAAGCACGGTGGTCGGGTGTAGTGATCGGGAACTTTGTAACATGACCCAGTGGTAACAGGTTCAAATTCCAGTTGGGGTGCTCTTGAGCAAGGAATTTTGGGTAATTTCCCTCTATAGATATCCAGGTGTATGACTTCACCACGTGCAAAATGTAAGGCCTGGTAGTCACACTGCCTGAGGACATCTCCTTAGCGACTAAATAGTGTAATAGTGTCATGCTTGAGCTCAAAACATTGACAATCAGAGGATTTCTAGCCCAAAACTCCCATTCCATCCCTGTAACCCCACCCACTCCTCAGCTCAGCCTATGAGGGTGGGGGGGTGTTAAATCTGCCTTTTGTAAACAAATGCTGTGACCCTCCGCGATCCACCTAATCCAGATGAACTCTGTCTAGACGATTCATTACATTCTAATCACCGCCGTTAGAAATTGGAGTCGGCACAGGGAAAAGGTGCCGGAGGTGCCAGTGGGAGGGGTGCAAATGAATAGAATTCCCAAACAGTCAAACTGCATTTGGGGGGGGGGTGCATTTTAAATCAAGCACAGTCTGTTTTTTGTGCTTTGTGCTGGTAATTTGCAGTGGTATGTGGATTGCGTTAATTGGCTGTGGGGGTTGGGGGGGAGCACTTGTGATACAGAACCCTACTGTGACGATGGATGTCCTGAGACAAAGGTGTGTGGTGAGGTGCCCTTACCTGGAGGTACTTCTTTTAAACTATGAGTACTTTGAGTGCATCAATCCAATTGAGTCAGCTTTTTGGGTGGTTTCTGATTATGGGTCATATTCAATATTTCTTTTAACATAAACTACAGACTAGGCTTAAAATGCTTTTCCCTTACATGTGTGGCCATATATCAGGCATGTATCCACATAATCTGGGGTTTCAAATCCCTTTGAATGCATACTGAGTGCTTTAATGTACTCAGATAAACATTACATATTGAAAGTGAAATTAAGATTTAGAGTTGTTACCTTTTATCACAGAAAAACAAAAGTCCCCCTTAAAACTGCTCACAAAGAAGTTTCAATAGCACACACTTCAGACATGTACTGTAATGGAAACCTCTGTCTTTAGCATGGCTGAAGAAATCATGACTCACTTCCTGTCACACAGTTTGTTGAATATTGCATGTTACTGTAGTTCACACAATGTTACCATGCACACCTGAGGGGTGTGCATGTGTGTGTGTGTGTGTGTGTGGCTTCACATTCCTTCAGAGACAGTTATTTTGAGGCAGGCCTGGGCCATGGAAATATGCTCTACCTAAACACTGTAAACTCATTGATTTTACAGTATCAGTGCTTTATAACTACTCGCCACCATCACTACTCATCACTGTCATTATTAACATATTTACAGACACCTTTTCTCACAACATTATTGAACATTATCATCTTTATTAGTAGTAGCAGTAAATAACAGTCAATTACATTACATTTCCCCCAGGCTCTCCTGTGCTGTGAGGCCACAGCTTACCCATCTCTACAGCTGGAGTAATTCAGTGCCCAACTAAGGAGCACAATGGTAGTGCCCACCCAAGGACGCATGGTACCCATGATCTCTGAGATTCATCTGCTTCCTGTTACTCAGTGGACGTAAGACCAGCTCTCCCCACCTGGCTCCAACGTACTCCCAAGCTGAGCAGGCCCCTCGCCCCACACCGGCGCCGTGGCTCCCGGTGCATCGCCATGGTGACAGATTTACGTTATGAGATTCAGACAGATGGGGCGCGCTGGCACTCCCCCCCCCCAACTCCGGATTGGTGAGCCCGATTCGAACCCCCCCCCCCCCCCCCCATTGCCTCGTCGGATCAGATCAATCACACAAAAAAGCCGGTATTGGCGTTCCAGAGAGATATTAGTTTTGCCTGGAGCAGGGTAACATTGTGGCAAGCAGCGCTGACCTTGAAAATAAGAGAAATGTAGCACAGTCACATAGACGCATACGATCACATTCTGAAAGAAAAGCGAATGTCATGCACATAACACATTGAAACATAACAAGGATAACTCAGTCATAATAATGAGGATGATGTTGTGGTTTTTAATGTGACTAGGCTGACATTAGCTGATTAGCAGGTTGACTAATGTCAGAAAGTTTGTATCTACATTTTCCGTGTATAATATTGTCATATAGGACTTACAGTGCACTAACCTGTATTTACCTCAAGTTGCTGGAAGCAAAATAAAAGTCTTTCTGTAGTGAAATATATTACATTTTATAGTTCATTTCTGCATAACAGTGGTAACTACAGACCTGTTTTACACAGTTTACACCAGCATGCTCACTATGCAGTCTGTATGAATGGTGCACCTATCTGATTTAGTTGTTTTCACTCCAACTGTGGCAACCATTCTACACATCATTCAGTTTCTGACTCCAGATGGTCGAACATGTGGGATCTCTAGGGAAGGCCATTTTGGGTGTCTTTACCTGTGATTACTCTCCTCGTCTTAGTCATATGTGTGTTTGACAAGAAAGAAAAGCCTTCTGACTCATCCCTCACCCCCTTTGTGGTCTACCCCCCAAAAAATGAACAAACCGTGAAAACACAGTAATAATTCTTATGGCTTATCTCTCTACCTCTGTCTCTTTAAGGCAAACAAAGCGTTGGTATCTAAATATATTATCTTGTATCACCTCTACAAGCAATGACCTCTCTGCTGACCACAGTGGCCCTGTCCAGACATGTTAGATGTCCACAGAAACAGGCTAGGTGATCCCTGGTCCATCTGTCCCACAAGCATTAGCCGAACGCATAGAGTATCCCAGCTGTCTGCAAAACAAGCTATTGATTTTGTGTTAAGTGAATCGCCAAGCGCAATAATCTTATTAATTACCCATTCATGGAAGACATCAACAAGGAACAGATATCTGTTTATGTTGCTCTGATGGGATATCTTAAAGGACATCCTTATTTACCAGTGCCAACAGCTGCGTCCGAATGAGACTTTGCGTTGTCCTCGTTCTTTTTCCTGGGGGACAGTTGGGGGAGCATTAAAATCTGTAATTTTAATTTTTTGTTTGTGCTGTCAGAGGCTGTCCCCAATAAAGCATGGCTTTAAATGTGCCCCACAGAACCCCCAACAGCAATCAGTCTCTCACCATTTTAGCATCTGGGTTTATCAATCGATCTGTGGTACTGGGAGGGAGGTGCTGCGGCATGGAGTATTCGATAGATAAAGGTGGAATGCAGTCGAAGAGAGCTGGAGAAGACTGCGGTTCTCCCGGTCAGGGGCAATGTGCCGCTCTCTCTGACTGTGTTCATCCATCGCAGGACTGTTCAGCCTGGTTCGTATCTGTCATAAGCTCTTACCTGCTCTGAATCCTTTACCACAAACGAGAAACAAACCGAAGATGACACTTTACTCTGAACATGATAAATCATAGCTCTGAATATTTTAAGAATATGACTATGTTTTTATACACATGCTACACATACTGCTTACTTAAATATTTGTGTATCAGTAGAAAGTTTTTTGCCCGCCTGCACCATTTGTTTTTAATACAGCCCCCATGTAGGAGTAGATGAAGAGCCTTCTGGTAAAGAGCTGTGATACAAAAGCCAGTGCAGAATAATGCACACTGCAGCTGTCTAGCTCGTTAGCCTTCCAAGGCTTATTGCTTTCATTCTGTTCATTATTACCAATATTATTATTGCTGCTGTTTTTGTCATTGTCGTCATCATAATCATCATCATCACCTTAATTATTTGTTTTAACATTTATACCATTATAACATTTATCCTCTTCACAGCCCCTAAAATTTTTTTTCTTGTAGAATTGTGGACGACAAGGGAACTGATGCATTGAGAATTTAATTAACCTAATCTCCTGGCATTGGGTCAATATGCATCTTGAATATGCCATTAGCTATTCTCCTCTCTCTCTCTCTCTCTCTCTCTCTCTCTCTCTCACTCTTTTTTTTTAAATTTTGATGTCCTTTCATTTTCATTTGCATCTTAATTTCATTGAATGAACATCTCAGAAATGTCGGAGCTGGACCCTGGGACAGACAGCCAGTGTCCACTGACAAAGAGGGACAGTTAAGATAGCAACAGAATCACATTCTCCACCTATTTTATGAGGAACAGTGCAGGCATTGAAAACTCATACAAAAACAACACGAGCTGAACGTTCTGGACGTGAATGAAAATATCTTTTAATGCTCCAGTTATTTCACAAGCCCCTTTTTTTAGAGGCCACAGTAGCAATATTCAGAGGGTTTGCTTTCGGTTGCTAAGGCCTTTGTTGCCATTATCATGGTAAGTGTTGCACCCTTCATAGACTAAGGTAATACGGACCAAGTTCCATTCAGAGTTGGCTTCGATCTCAAATCTAGAGCCTGCAGTGGTCTTTACACACAGGCTTGCTTTGGAAGTAAAGTTTTGACCCGTCCCTTGTCTGCAACGGCTGTGGCATATGGAAAACAATGCTGTTGGCATTCAAGTTTCACACACATAACTGATTCGAAAGTGAAAATCACACCTAGGTGCTATTTTTGAGTTTGAGGGCATCATCAAAGGCAACCTAGAATTGCATATGCAAACACCCACATTTGCTGAAATAAGTGACCCTTTATTTAGCATTTACTTAATATCTCAGAATATCCTTTAGCCTAAAATGATATCATATTATGGATTTTGTACTGCTCCTGACAATGGAAATAGGGCTAAATGAAATCAGTACATCTCGTATAACACAAGCAAACACAGAGCCCTCATTCTTGCCTGACCAAAGAAGGGCCCTCAATCTTTCGCCCAGACACTGGAAACGTAAACCACCTTTTGCGTTGGGGCCAACTGGTGGGCTTCTTTGTCAAAGCCAGTGCCGGCTGTTGTTCACATATGCCACGGCCATCAAAGACAAGAGGCCAATCAGATTCCCCCCTCGAAGCAAAGGTGCACATGTGGACACGAGCTGAGACATTCCTGATAGGATCCAATTACAGAGCGCCGAGTCCCGTCAATAGAGGAAGCACTTACCCAGGAGCGAGTGCGGCCACATGTCAAACATTGTGTCTCTTGACCTCAGTGCACCGACGAGAGGCTAACGATGACAGGCAAGCATCTGGCACCGCGAGAAGCACAGGCTTCACAAAGCACAGTCGTGTTCATCTTCACAGAACACACCGACGTGCCACAGCGCAAGTTACACAGCTTATCTGTTTTCAGAGATGCAGACACCTAATTCTGGACCGTCTCCCCTTTATTATTCAGTCAACCTACAGCCTGTAAGATTTAGGCCTGGAAAGAGTAACAAATGCACTTTCACCAGTGTGGCTTCCAGCAGCAGTCAGGATAGTTTTTGTTGAATAAGGATTCCTTGTTTGTAATGTGGACGAGGCCATTTTAGTCACGTGCTGTTTGTTTTCCAGGGCTGTGGCCACCGGTCTGGAGCTGAGCTCAGTTTGAACTGAGACACACCGCAGTAATTTATTCATTTCCTTTTGCGCATCAGATTAATTTGAAATGACATACCTGAAAATGGGATTAGAACAGTATCAACACTCTTATTATGAGATCAGTTTCTATGCGCTTGCTTTTACGTGCATATGCATTATTGATGCTGTTATTCCTCGCCTATTCAGGGGGAAAACAGTCCTGAGTAATGAACAAGTACACCAAAGTCAGAGTCTCTGGATCCGACCGGAAAATGGAGTAATGAGATTTTTGGCTGGACAAAACGGCGTGCTACTGGTCGGCCATATGCTTGATTACCCCTTTTTGTCCCTGGCACCCCCTCCACCCCTCTTGCTTTCATTTGCCCGTATAATCCAGCGCTCTCATTGGCTCCTCTCGGACACGAAAAATGCCCCGGTTTAGGGTTTGTTTTGTTTCGTGTTTTGTCGAGATTCGCCAAGCGAATCGTCGCGAGGAACAATCGAGCGGCGCAGCAACAAAGCCCGGGAGAAAAACACGCGGAAAGTCTTCAGAAAACTCTACTTTCAGGCATTAAAAATACAAAAGCAGAGCGAGTGTCTGTCTGCTGCAGCTGAGAAGCCATTTGCAGAATTAGGTCAACACTTTCTCCTCCGAGCCCCCCCCCCCCCCCACACACACACACACACACACACACACACACACACACACACACACACACACACACACACACACACATACACACACACATACACGCACACACATACCCTCTCCTTCCCTTCTTCTCCAGCAGTCGATTAAGAATTCTCTTTTACTTTATATAACCAGCAGGCAACAAACTGAGGGAGAACGCTGGTCCAAACAGAATTGAGTCCCTTTAATTCCCAGCTCTTCTGAGAGCGCTTAGCCTTCCTTTGGAGGGAAAGATGGCTGCTCCTTTCACAAGACCCAAAAGTCTTGGAGAGTATGAAGGGAGGGATATTTGAGTGTAGACATCCGTGAGGATGAAACGCACAGCAAACACGAGAGTCGACACAAAGCTCGTGCCGCACTCTGTTAACGCGACTATTTTGTCACAATGTCACATGCATCTCGAGAGAGTGACATGTGTTTGTCGGGCAGCAGTGGAGTGACAGGTCGGCGAATGCACTGTGGCAGATGATTCTTCATCACCTCTCTATTCTTCCTCGTGTCCTCTCCATCTTAGTGTCAGACACCCCTCTCTCGTTTCTCCTTCTCTTGTCTGACATGCCTCGTTTTTGACGCGCAGTTTCTAATTTGTGTTTGTGCGCAGTTTGTGTTTGCTTTTTCATCTGACCTGCGTTAGATATGATATTCAGCGAGATACCTCTGTCAACTGAATCACACCTTATATGCTGTTATCATTCCAACTACTCACAGCATTACATGCCTCCTAGTGATAGGCATCTTTCTTCCTAAAGAATTTCCGTTGCAAAATATTCCAAGGTCAGTACATGGGCATATTTTATAAAATATTTTGGGCCACCTTCATTTATTTAGGTATGTTCCCATGTAAGAATAAATATATTAAAATAAATGATACTTCTTTTGCATATGGACAAGAACATTGAATCGGTGGACCCCTAATTGAACGATTGACAACAACAGATAAATATTGCGCAAGAGCTCTCACCCGCACCTTTAAAATGAAGGGATGCATAAACTGAGGCCGCTCTTGTTAGTGCGCTGAAATGGAGATATCTGAGCCGAATTTCATGTATGATTTATGATGCATCACGCTGCCAGCTCTGCGTGGCTGAGGCTGTCATATCTAGGTCTCCGTCACTAGCATCGTCATGGAGACAGGAAACCAATTTTTACGCGCGCCGGTTTAACCCCTCCCTGCCAAGCGGTTCTGTATCCCAGCATGCAATGTAGTAGGAGGAGCTAGATATAAGGCGTGTGGCCGGGTGGGCTTTGGAGATGGAGGCACAGAAAAGGATTGGGGGATGATTTTGAGCACAGCAACCCACTTGTAGTGGACGACTGGTTACTATTACTACCACTACTACTACTACTGCTACTAATAATAATAATAATTTGTAGTAGTAGTCATAGTATTAAATCTGTGACAGCACTGCAATCAGTCAGTTTATCCATGAGGGAACCACAGATTTGTGCTCCTTATCTCGCTCCCACAGCTGCAGTGTCCAGCCCCAGCGCCCCAGCTCACTGATGCTTCCTTTTCACTTCCACTGCGTACAGCCACAGTAACAGCATTACCCCAATGTGCTGCTGTTATTCTGAGCCCACATTCCCTAAGCCCGCAGCAGATCTGTTGGCAGATATGTTTTTACCGCTTGACAGGCAGCTGTCGCCACTGGCCGTGATGTCTGGGGGAATCGGTTAGCCTTTGTGAAAGATCCTGATGGAAGTGTCAGAGGTGCCATCCGGCGGATTGATATTAGTGACTGATAGAGGTCTGTGTGTATTCTAGTGGCGTCCTCTACCTCTCACTGACCGTGCTCAGCACGAGCCACACGATTGGTGGAGAGGTGACCGTGCTTCCAAAGGAAGGGTGCAGCATGGGATCATGTTTCAGAACCAGACCATTTTTCATATGAAATTTCTCAAACAGGTGTTCCTTTGACAGCAATCTATACCGCACATCAAAATTCCAGATGCAAGAATGGTCTAATGTTAAACAGGACCTGTGTAACGCTTGTTGCTGGATTCCAAAGTTAATGCCAAATGTGCGTTTAGCTTTGTGTGGTGAAGAGTGTATTGATCATGATATCATTAATATGAGATGATAATGGGAAAGGATTATCACTTTAATGCATCCATACACCATACAATCAATCAGCCTAGAGCCTGCTGTAAGATAGCTCTAGGCAGGCTCCCCTCTACCTTCACTTATTAATCAGACTTGATGAGAAACATTAACACACTTCAGGTGTCATCTGTGGATGTAGACCATACTTTATTCATGCCCCAAATGCAAAAATACGCAACTATGCATGCATAAAAAAGGCCTTTAAGCTGAGGTAAGTCATTGCTTCCTCTCCCATCATTCCCTCGCTTTCTCTCTCTGAAAGCGTATTGTCAGCATATTGCTACTCTGTCTCTCTGTGTCTGACACACACACACACACACACACACGGTAAACTGTTTTCAGGGGTGCATGCCCTCCTCATTGTCAGAGATAAAAAGCCAGTCTGTGTGTGTGTGTGTGTGCTTGTGTGTGTCTGTGGCTTTGGGAGAGTCTGAGGCTTAACTGAACCCAAGCTCTCCCGCAGCTGTCAGGGTGTAACTCCACCCCCCCCCGACCCCCTCCCCTCCCCTCCCATTGTCCCCATTGAACACAGGGTTCAGTGTTATTGACTCAGCAGCACCCCACCGGATCACAGCCCGCAGCAGTGCGCGGCCCCCGCACGCCCCCGCTCGCTGTCCGCCATGCGTTCACAAGGTTCTCACCAGCACCCCGTCGGCCGCCAACACAGCCGAGGGAGAGAGAGACAGAGAGGGACGGACAGTGGAGGGGTGGGGGGTTGAGGGGGCACAGGAATGAATAAAGACAAGCTACACTTACAACCCTTGTGGGGAATACCACATCAAGTAAATGTATTCACAGCGGTCCTGGACTGGCACACACCTGCATGTTGCGTGTGTCAGCAGGATCGATTTCACGACCCATCTTGATGTATTCGCCCCAACAAAACATCATCATGACAGCTGTAAGACACAGTGAGGATCACATATGTCACTGCAGATCAAATGCTCAATTTAAAGATAATGTTACTTTGTAAGTATGAACATTACATTTTAACTTACATTTTATCAATAAAATGTAAGTTAAAATGTTAAGTTAAATGTTGCCATTTATTGCAGCCATGGTGGTTGCCAAAGACATAATTACACATAGGTGCAGTGCTGATTTTGTGTTATGCTTGCACAGTATATCTGTGTGCATCTTCAGCCATGTTTGTTTACATTTACATTTATTCATTTGGCAGACACTTTTATCTGTATCTGTTCTATCTGTACACACTCATAACTAAACCAGGTTAAAAAACAAAGTCATATTTAAAGCTTTATTTGATACTTGCTCTGAGTAGTAGTAATTTAACCTGATTCAGATACTGTAGTGAATGTATGCAATGCCATATAAAGGAACAAAAGCTGTGAAAAGTCATATTCAGTCTGTTTATGATGCAAGCGTGCACAAAGCAAAAATATCCAATATAAAGCCCGGTCATAGGCAAAGCGACTGAATGAAATAGGAAAAGGGACGGAGAAGGAAGGAAGGAAAGAAAGAAAAACAAAAGACAGCGATTGGGGGGAGGGGGGGGGCAGACCTCCAAACAATGCACAAACAACACGAGCAGCAGACGAAAACAAGCCGCGCTGGCCGATGGCCAAATGAAACGTTAATCATGCGTTAACGGGCGGAGCACGTGTGCGGCAGCGCGGCCACTGGAGCGCGGGCCCTGCTGGCGCCCGTGTGGTCTCTGCCTCTGTGGAGGTGCGGCAAAGCCTCTCGCCCTGAATCCCATGGAAACAGCCGGGTGTAAACAGCAGTGGCTTGGAAACTTGACTCGTGGGCAGAATAATGTGGGTTTAGTTCATCAGAAGGGTGATCCTCTATACAGGCAAGTGCCATAAAAACCAAGCTACGTAAGTGGGTAATGCATAAATCTCACATTATATGAGTGCTTTAATGGCAAAAAAATTATTAAACATTGATGCTGGGCCGCTTTTCAAAAAAAAAAAAGAAAAAGACAAAGCATGATGGTGGCAAACTGGCCCTAGCTACCGTTGTTTCTGCCGTGATTCACACTCAGGGTGAGCGGCGGCAGTAACCAGATGAGCACTGTTGTGAGGAAGGTCACTGCAGGGGGAGAGAGGTCCCACTTGCAGCTCCCCATTACCCACTCCTCTCTCACACGAGGTGAGGCACTGGCCTCACTCTCATCCTGCGCCCCCCAGAGCTTTCCACAGCGCTGGGCCGGGATTTCCTCCTGATTCAGGAGCAGCAGTGTGGCATAGAGGTACGGAGCGCAGTGATAAGGAGGAGAGTGGTAAGGAGCAGTGCTCACAACCAAAAGGTCGCCGGTAAAGATTGTAACCTATATGTAAGTCACTCTGGATAAGAGTGTCTGCTAAATAACAATAATGTAACAACGTAATGTAGTGATTCGATTGTGATGTGACAGAGTGACAGATCCGCACCACATGCCAACGATCGCTGTGACACAGCGGGAGGCCAAATTCTGGCCTACTATGCGCCCACATCTTTGAAACAAAGCACAAAATACCACCCACCGCACACCAGTAATTTCTAGAACACTGACAGGCAAAATGCTGCCTCCCAACATGCTGATCATTGACTCTAGTGACTATATTCAGGACCAGGGAGCAGCAATCTCTGCTGCCAGTTGTAGCAGCAGCAGCAGCAGTTGCACTCCTGTAAGGGGCCTGATGGCCCTGGCAGTGATGCTGCCGATAGCGCTATCATTACCTGTCTGTAATTATTTGCTATTTCGGTCTCCGGCTCGGCTGAGACTTAGGGGGAGGGGGCGGTGCACGCCGCAGCCAGCTGTGTGCAGATCACAGCCATGGCCTCGTCCTACAGCTGTTTCTCCACCTCGCCCCCGCTCAGGAAGAGGAAGAGTGCGCCAGCACTTTCAACCCCTCCCCTGGGGGCAGGGGGGCAGCAGCAGGCACCAAACTGGATGGAGATTCACACCTACTGATTTCGGGGTGTGAAGGCGGCACTCTCTCAGTGTGCCCCATTACATTACATTATTGGCATTTAGCAGACGCTCTTATCCAGAGCAAGTTACATAGGTTACATGTTTTTTTTTTACATGTTACCCATTTATACAGCTGGATATTTACTGAGGCAATTGTGGGTTAAGTACCTCGCCCAAGGGTACAACAGCAGTGGCCCCGCCGGGAAATTGAACCGGCAACCTTTTTTGGTTATGAGTCCTGCTCCTTATCGCTATGCTACCCTGCAGTCCCTTCCACTGCTGTTATGTTACACTCTGTGTCGTCTCCTCTTCATCTAATATTCAACAAGGTGGCAGGGCTTTTCACTGTTTCTATGCATTCTTGTTGTCGGAGCAGCGGAACCGGGGCAACATGTTTCCTTGAAATACCCAGGGTTTTATCAGGCCCGAGTCAAAACTCGCAGTGGACCGCCTGACCTCCACGGCTTAAACATCAGCCACTACAAGGCTGCACTTATCAGCGCCGCTCTAAAAACACAAGGCAGAGCTGTATGAACCTTATCAGCACAGCGCCAGGTGCTCTGCTACCGTCTTATCAGCCCCTGTGTGAGCGCTGTTAACACATTAGCCACCTCTCCGGCTGTCCTTCCCGTCCGGACACAGCGCTTCTAGACCGGAGAGCGCCGCTGCAAACCCATCACTATGTAATAAATCCACTCCTGGATTAATCAGCAGTGGGTGATAATGGCTCCTTGGCTCCAGGTTATCGCTGAGGATCTGCCTCACCCCCCCCCTCAGCTATTCCGACTGTTTGCTGCCCCGAAGGCAGCCCCTTTACGGCTCTCTATCAGCAGATCTTAATGTGCGAACGTCCACAAATGCTTCTCAGGTGGTCAGCAGTCCCTCTCTCTAATGGATGGGGCACAATTCGCATCCTAAAACAATGAGAGATGAACACCGTTCTAACCTTGCATTTCTGCTGTAGCCAAAGAAGTGTTTTGTCAGTGTGTGGCCTTAAGTCTTTGTTGTCAGTTGCTCGTAGGGGGGGTGGGGGGGGGCTGTTTGGGTTTATTGCTGCCTATTTATAGTGGACGTTTGAGAAATGAGACATTGATAGACACCCCTGCTGCAAGTATCAATCATAGCCCAAGCTCAGACAGGACCTGCAAATGCCCTCCCAGCATTCCATGGTGAAAAGGCAGTTGGGGGGTGGGGTCTGCACTGAAATTCCAGAAAACGTTATCAACGACCCCCCCTGGCGAATTAGGAATCAATGCCTGAAGTCTAGCTATTGTAATTACAATTACGTCTTCGCATAGGAGATACCCTGGTTTCACATTACTCACATTTTTTACATTTCTACCCATTTTTACAGCTGGATGCATACTGAAACAAGAGGTTACACACCCTGTTCAAGGACATGGAGGCAGTGGCCCTCTCAAGAATTAGCACACACATCCTTCTGATTAAAAAATGTATCATAACCACTGTGGTACACTGATAATAAGACAAAGAACGTCTTCGTAATGATCTGAAAAAAATCATAACATTACCTTTAAGATAATGCAAGGGGGAAATGCTAATGGTGTCAACACATTCTTTATATAACCCATGCGTGGGCTCTTTCCAACCTGTCCAAAAATAGATATCTTCAAAGGAACGTCCGAAAAACACAAACGCGATGATCACAAGAATAGAAGCGCGTTGTTGAAAAAAAAACCAGCAGTGCTGCTTCCTTAAGTGCTATCATGGTCTGTTTCCTGTTTTACTGCAGTTATTGTAAGAGATATCATTGTGCTAAGGAGGAAACACGGTGATAAAACCACAATGTGCAAGCTTTTTCAATTCCTGTTGTGTCTAAATACAAACATTGATAAACAGAATTGTAATAATTCAAACTAGTACAAGCAGGATTGGAAAAAAATGGTTTCCACAATCTGGAAAGGACAAGAGCGAATGCATTCATGAAATGCGGTTGAATGAGTCTGATCTTGTCCCCAGTCTCAGGGATTGGGCAGAACAGGGGTATTTTTAATCACTGCATACTTACTCATCTTAAGAGAACCACTGGTAGGTAAGGATGTTAATTTTTCCCATTGAGTAGAGCTGATTTTGCATCTTATCCACAAGTGCTTGAAAATTTTGTACATGTGTCTTTGTGGCAGTGGCAATTTAAGGCTGTACACCATAGGACAGTCCATACTCCCCCTGTGGCAATGTTTCCCACGATGGCACTACCTTTCACAGACGACACTAATGATTCAGCATCTGATTCAACTGCCTATTGAATGCATTCCTTGTCAGTCACATTTGATAGAAGTGTCTGCCAAATAACCAAATGTAAATATAAATGTTGAAATGTTGTCCTCTTTTGACTTTCACATTGAAAGCTCTCTGGCTGTGTAATTTGAATCAGTCCTTTGGCTAGCATGCTGCTCTTTGTAACCCCCCCCCGATCCTGTTGTACAGATGAACCTTGTATTTGATTTGTACTTGGGTCTGGATCATCGTTTGGGCTTGATTGAGGACCCACTCCGGAGCGCGGTTGACACTACTGACTCGTCTGTGCCCCCTGAAGAGAATGGACCATTGTGTGGTGGCCCCATCCCGGACAATGGGGCTCAAAAATGGTGGTGATCTCCTGCTGACCCCAACGGGGCCATACAGGGCCCACTCCCACTCCCAACCCCCCAACCCAAACTGTACACATTGTGCAGCAGCAACACCATGAGAGTGATTACATAATGAAAAAGGGATACCATAAATGGAAACTAAGTGACTCTGAAGATGAACATGATAGGGTGTTATTGAAGAACTAGCAGCAACTGGAAGCTAAAATTATGCCAAACACATAATATCAACATATGAATAAAAGAAATACTTCTAAAATAATAGGAATTACAGAAGGAAAATTGAAATCTTTATTTATATTCCAATTGCTATAAGTAACCAAATAATAATTAATATGTAATCGTACAAGCATACATTTAAGGGATAACATATTCCGGTCAAAAAACGTTCACGTTGATGAGACAAGTCTATTGTGTCATGTCACCTGGGGGATTTCAGCTGGACTGAAATCCCCCAGCAAATGTACTGCCCTGTGTGATCACAACAGTATGAGCTCCACAGTGCTCCAGAGTCACAAGACACCTGACACACTTTCCTTGTAGGTAAATAGACCTTGTTTTCTGTGCACTTCATTGTATTATGTTTACACAGCCAGTGTGATAACTGACGTAACCCTCTTCAGTTAAACATTCATTTAGCTCCATAAAATTCAGTTCAGTGCTGTCAGCAATTCATATTGCCACAAGCACTTCCATGTCTTCAGCTCCTAGTCATTCCCCAACTGTGGATTATTTTTGATTTCTGATTTCATACACTAACAGCAATGCAGAAAACCAAAAAAAAACACACACTCATGCTTCAGGTTATTTACCTCCTGTTCGCACTGATGTCATCGTGCTAACGACACAGGGCCAACAGGCAAATCAGAGGAGCTCTCTGTTTGTAATATGAGGGCTCTCAGCGGTGCTCCTCAGTGCTGTTTGTGAAACTGAGTCAAATTGGTGCAATCCACTGTGTGGAGTGTGGTCACACACAGCCACTTCAGCTCCCCAGAGCGGCACACGTGAAATCAGCCCTAAGCCCTTTGTTATACCACCCCTGCATTGTAAAACTCATCACAGCCCTATGCCTTGGTCCCCATCAAAGCCCACCGCACCATGTCTCTGGCCACATCTAGACTTGCCTCTGGACTTGAAGCGATGAATTTCATGCTGTTCCACTGTGAACAGTCAAAAACTTGGCTTGAAACCAAAAGGTTGCTGGTTCAGTTCCCTGCTGGGGCACTGCTGTTGTACCCTTGGGAAAGGTACTTAACCCACAATTGCCTCAGTAAATATCTAGCTATATAAATGGACAAAACTGTTTTGATTCCTCAGGAAAACCCATCAATCAATGAGTCAGGAATCATTTTGCTGTTTTGGTCTTGGGTTTTCCATTTTTGATTCCTCTGGAAAACACATTTTCTGGCAATTTCCATTGGAAAAGTGTGCTGTAACAAATAAAATTTGACTCATTCATTGATGGGGGGGGGGGGGGGGGGGTTGTGTAACGGACAATGTGGGTACTATCAGGTCATCTACATCATGAATGATAGGGCCACGTTCTCTTGAGGAAGGCACTACCTGTCAGCTAAATTAAGAGATAAAACATATGTAACATTCGTCACCTTTGATAATGCTATCTGCTGTCGATAGCTTTATTTGCTAAGCAAATGAATATCCCAGCGCTAAGTTTTTGTTTTCATGTACAAAGGAATAACCGGTTCCTCTTATTCCTTCCACCCCCAACCCTCCCATAATATTAACATCTTTACTTTGCCTCAGACCATAAACCTGTTTTACTAACACGCTCATGGCAAGATAGAGGCAGAAAGAGACACCAGTACAGGAAATCAGAGAGGGTCAGCCCCCCCCCCCCTGTCCTGACAGAGGGGGAAGTATTAATTTTCCAAATTGCCCATATGGCTTGATATCATCACTGGAACGTGGTGTAAATTAAGAGCAGTGGGATTTCCCCAACCACCACGGCAGCCGATGCCTTTTCATCTGTTGCTGTTTTCACTTTCAGTGTCTCCTGTTACAGCTCTTCTGACTTCCCCTTATCAACCTTCTATAATTCCTCTGCACATGGACATCATGGAAAAACAGGAGGCCGTGAAATCGCGTTGGATAGATCAACACCTTCCTTTTCAGACAGAGGAAAAGGAAGACAGGAAGAGGAGCGGAGGAGACAGAGAGGCAGGGAGAAAAGTGAGAGAAGAAGAGAGAAAGAGTGAGAGATGTAGAGGTGTTGAGAGGAGGAGAGAGAAAGAGAGAGATTCAGAGAGAGAGGGCAAGAGGCAGTGAACTGTATTTGCCTCCTCTAGTGTGTACCAGCTGCAGTAGTTGCCAGCATTGTGTTGGGCTCCCTCCCTGGGGAAGGCAGCAGTCCGTTCTTCATTAATTAGTATCCACCCCCCCCCCCCCCTCCAGTGGCTAACAAGCCATGGTCTCTCTCCTTGTAAAGCTCAAGACTGCCTGTCTCCCTCTGCAGCCCTCTACATGATTATCTGCCGTTGAAACTCCCATGAGTCCTGCCTGTCATCTCCCAGAACTTTCAGCCATTTAGCAGTGATAATGCATTGAGTGGCAAACTCTAATACTGTACTGGGCATACCAGTGGCTGTAAGATGAGAAACTGGACACGCAAATCTGATTTTCTTATAATTATGCGGGCCGTAAGATTTCTGTCTCCCCTCTTGTGCCTCTTACTTACTGCTACATGATGCTACATACCTTCCTTTTTCCATTCTATTCTGACTTCATTTTGAAACATTGTCACCTTTCTACTGTATGCACATAACAAAAAAACCCCACTCTAGCGTGAAATTGCCTGAAATAATATCAATTTCGCAGTCTCACCAATTGTTTACTCAGTATAGATGTCAAATAAAACATTGTGAAATGCACGTAAATGTTTGTGGTCGGATATTCTGTGCGTGGGAGCTCTCGGTGGCTCTGCTTAGAGGAGTGTGCATGTGTGGGTGAGTATGTGTGCATTTGTGTGTGTTTGTGCACACATGTGACTGTGTGTGCACATACGTTTGATTGTCCGTATACGCATAAGTCTGGGTGTGCGCGTGTGTGTGCATGCGCATGAGGGACGCAGTTCAGTAGGACAGAGTGAGCCCACTGGCGGTACAGCTGCAGCGTTAGTGGGTCAGTGTGCCATCGTCCCATTCATCAGCACCGCTCCTCTCCTCGGCTCTCCCTCCCTGACGCACAGCAACTCTGTCAGGCCCCGCTGAGGAGGAGGGAGTGTTGATCAACAGGATGGCAGCTTGGACTCCTCCCAGAGCACAGAGATGTCCTATAGGTTAGAAAAACACAGCTATTCTAATAATAACTCCATATTTACATTCTGCAAATGTGAGCACCCATAACAGGAAAAATTAGAGCAGACCCTGTATGATTTAATATTCACAGTTTTTCTGCACTGCTATTTTAGTTTGCACAGTTAGGTCTTTAAGGATCTAGTGATCTCTTTAAAAGCCCAGCGCTGTTATAGTGGGTGATGGTGATGTTGGTGAACACGTGAGGTGACCGCAGTGCATAGTTTGCCACTGCAGCTGTGGGGCGATGTTAACACTGCGTTGAGCTTACCACAGGGAACCTGGAACTGAAACTCCCAGCAGACCCCAGCTAACCCCCTAATCCCCTCGTCCCTGAGCTCCACCCCCTTGTACCCCACTCCCTCCCCCACCCCATCCCCCCGGCCCCTCGGTCCCCCGAGGTGCCCGGGATGGCACGCGAGTGTTAGCAGTGAATGGGCAAATTCCTTCTGACATGTGAGTGCAGCGGTGACCTTATTACGACGATAATAGATGTAAATGAACAAGCATTACGCTGAATTTGCATACAATGTGACGCGGCTCCATGCAAGGGAAGAGGCTATTTTTAAACCCGGGGCAGAGGCTGGGGGTGGGGTGGGGGGGGGCGCTTGTCTGGCCTCCCTTACAGGCACAGGGGTATGTAATGTAATGTGTAGGTATGGGGGGTATTTAACCAAACTATATCTCCAGTAGTAGTGTCCCCCAGTGCTGCAGCATGTATGATGTGGTTGCAAGGGCCACTAGGGACTCTTTACATGCTTAATGTTAAAAACTGGAAGAATCCAACATTTACAACATATAACAAAGAACTAACACAGGAAGATTTGGAAGGACCAGAATATCCATAATATTAAAGCCTCTTAGAAAACAATGCTTTCATAATCTTTGCCACACTCATGAAAACAGTTCCTAATCAATAGTAACCATTGTCATTACAAAAGCAACTGTGTCCAAGATAAAGTGATCAACCAACGAGGGGTGGCAGTGATTTGATTTTTAAAAAATCAAAATGATTGAGCCGTTTGAAGAATCTGTTTTTTTTTACTCCAGGTTACTACTTACTAAAATTAGCCTCATGGGTGGTGTGTCAGACATACATATTTGTGTTCTGATAAATGCAGGTACAAACCTGGCACAAGTAAGTTTCAGCAATGTTCTCCTCTGCAACTAGAGTATCACTCCTAATTTAAAAAAATATATTTCATGTGGTTCTGGGAGAAGAACTCAACTTACTGTCAACAAAAGAAAAAGTGTAGTCCCACATGCAGCCTTGTGAAAACATTCTCAGGAAAAGTTTATTGTTAAAAAGACATTGACATTTTGGTCTTACGCGACCTTTGTCAGGATTGGTCAAGAGCCATAAAGGTCATGTAGGCCAAAGCTTGACATCTTTTTAACAATAAACTTTTGGCGAGCCATCCAGAGTGTGTGGGAGTCAACTTCCTTTCATTGGTAATTTTGTACAGCCATCTCCCAGTCACACATAATACATGCCAAATTACAGTGAATGCCTATAGCAGATCAGTCCTGTCTCATCAAAATGGAGGATGACATCTTGAAGTGAACAATCTACTCCTGAGTTGTGATTTGGCTGTGACGTGACTCTTTCAATGATAATAACAGTGGTAGTAACTGGTCCCATTCACAGATGCGACACTGCTGTTATATCCTTGAGCAACCACCTAACATGAATTCATTTGGGAAATGTCTACCTGAATGTAGAGCACGTAAAATGCAAGCTACTCAGAACCACATTGGTAAGGACATCTGCTAACCCCACGCTACTGTACCACACAGGTTGCAATGTTGTTGCAAGGCCTTGATCAGAGAGCTGATTTCCTTACTGAAACAGGCAGTCAAATGAAAGAGCCAGCCCTTGCCTGCTTCCTACAAATTGTTTCTCTTCATCTTGCAGAGGCGGTGAGTAAAAAAAAAAACCGCGACAGGTAGAAGCAGCAGGACGGCTCTCACTTCCTCGCCCCTCGTCACAAGCGTGTGCGTGGCAGTTGCATGCAGCCCACGCCGAGAGTAAAAACAAGCGCTTCCCCTTTGTCAGGTGAGAGGCGGGCCCCTCTGGCCTTCTCCTTCCCTTCACTGGCCAGATCCTCAGAAACTGGGATGAGGGACAGCAGAGGAAGCCCGCCCCTTCGTTTCCCGATGCCAATCAGAGCCGCTCTCGAATAGGTGTCACTTGTGAACAGGAAAATACATTGGCCTCTTGGCAGAGAAAACATTTCAGTTTCAGACTATTTGTTTCAGGTCTTGCTTAACTAGTTTCTGTATCACTCATGTGCACTATTGCACAT
Organism: Megalops cyprinoides; assembly: GCF_013368585.1. Lineage (NCBI taxonomy): Eukaryota > Metazoa > Chordata > Actinopteri > Elopiformes > Megalopidae > Megalops > Megalops cyprinoides. Next base: position 17,949,588 of record NC_050603.1, read on the forward strand.
GCAGGTTAATAATGAGAGCATGGTAATATCATGGATATGTGCCATTTCCTCAACAGAGACACTCTAGATCTTCTTGGGGTTACTTTTCTCTTTACTCTTCTTATTCTTCCTCTAGTTCTTTTTTAATATTATAATTACGATTTGTTTATAGCTGACCTCAGCCAGATTTGATTAGCATGCTAATGTTGTAACTTCAACCAATTCCAGTGAAAAGCGTTACAGAGGAATGTAACAACAGTAATATCAGGGCTCAAACCCTACAACCTGCTGCTTACTATTAGAATCTGCTCTGATCCTTCGCCTGATATCTGCTTATGACTGGATGCTACAGGCTAACCCCTGGCATTGGGTCTTTCAACTGTGTTTGATTTAACTCAGCAAATTCACAGGCAGTGAGTGCCCTGATTTCCTGCACCATCATAAACTCCCGCTGGGAGGAGGAGGTCTGCGTGTTTCTCCACTCACTTGCTCCCTTCCTCTGACAGGTGACAGGGATAGCAGGGTGCACACAGACACACTCAGCTCTCTCCCCCACTGGAACACAACACAAACTGGAGATGTGTGGCCCCATGATGTAGAACAAAATGGCCAGGTGTCATTAGCCCTCATCAGGGCCGTGCGATAGGGAGGCCGAGGAGGCCATATCAGACCAGCAGTGACGTGCGGAATCTTTCTGGCACCGGCTGACCTAATCTAATTCACTGCACTTGTTCCCTTGGGATAAACAAGCCATTTTCCTATTGGCGCAGCCAACGAGAGGCAGGATTGTGGCGGTTGGATGGCAGCCTGCCAGGGAGTAATGTGAGGGTCCTCAGATGGACCAGTGTGGACTCAGTGTTGAGGGCCCTGTGTCAAGAGGTCGTTGAGCAGAGTGAGTAACTTGAACTGCTCCGTCTTTAATACACAGCATCTCTACTGGGAAACGGGTACTCTTTACAGTCATGAAACTTCCCGTATTTTCGGCAGAAAGTGATGAGCATACATTTCCATTCTTTGTAATAGGAATCCAGGGGGGAGTAGATGGGGGGGGGGGGTCTCCATTACCATACAAGTGGGCAATGATGGAGATGGAGAATAACCGATGCATGCCATATGAAGGGTTACAATGCATTGGCTTGCTTGCTCCAAAATGTATGTATGTCTATGTGGTATGATGTAGAAGAACACAGAGATAGAGTTAGACCAACATCTAGATAGATAGATACAGTAGATAGGCAGACATAGAGATAGGCAGACAGAGATAGATAGGCAGACTCAGAGACAGACAGACAGACAGACAGACACATGGACAGACAGATAGACATATTGACACATAGATATGAGTAGTGCAGAAACAGGGAAGACATTTCCCTTTTCCTGCATTTGTGCAAGTGTGTGCACACATGCGCACGTGCAGAGTGTGTGGGTGTGCTTTGAAAGAAACAACTGCAGCTGGTGAAACACAATCAAGCCCCCCCCCCCCCCCCACCACAGCTGAAAGCAGACTGCTGGCCTACTTAAGGCCAGTCTCAAGCACTGAGCACACTTAGTAAGTACAGCTACATTTCAGCATCAAACAGGAGGCACAACACTTCCACAGCAAAAGCAGCATCAGGGTGGACACGGGGCCAATATCCATACAAATATTTGTGTCTTGTGAAGACCCTTATCCAAATACCCTACCCTTCATCCAGAATGCAAACACACACAACTGAACATTAGCTCATCAAATACTGTATTATAAAATATGTTTATTTTATACAACAGGCAAATATATCCAAATGCCCAACAAGATGATAATCCAAATGTGATTGACCCATTTAACTGCAGCAATGAAGGCTGGTTACGTATTTTATTTTTCCAAAGGTAATCTACAGAAGTGCTCTCACTGATCACACAAAGACTTACGTATAGACTGATTACAGAAGTGTTTTGTCATTAATCTGTCTGATATTTTCACACCCCCACTCCAATAATCAGTAAAATTCTCTAGCTCATTCATATTAATTTATTTTATACTGGAGTACTATACCAGTTTTACTGTATTAAAGTATCTTGATATAGTAAAGAATAGTAGCATTCTGTCTGTGATAATAGAGAACAGCAACTGTATTCTTTCTGGGATGTGATATACGGACCAGTGGCTGTTTTGAAATGCAGAATTGCAATCATTTATTTAAAGTCATGTAAATCTTGCTTAACATTGACTAAATCTATTCCACAAAAACAGTTAAGTGCTATGTGAGTCAATTGCTCAGTGACTCATCTCAGATAGTTTTATTGTATTTTTATTGTTCTTTTTATCTGCGGTAAACATGCCGTTTGGATTTTTGACAACTTTCCACCTCAAAAAATACCCCTGGAAAATCCACCCTTGATGGAGAGGGAGGGAGAGAGTGAGAAGGAAAGGGAAAGTGAAAGAAAAATGAGTGAAGGAAGAGTGAGCAGCCTGAGTGTTTGTGAATGCCCCTGGGCTGAATCTTCCCCGTGATGACCATAAAAACAGGTTACAGCCAGACATCTTAACTGTAAAAGGCTGGAGGTACATTCAAGGTGGGTTGAAAAAAGGCCACCATGACACAGTGTTTTTTCCTGCCTCAGAAACCTCTGGAATCTCCCCTGAACGGGAGGCAAATGCAGATTTGATCTTCCCGGTACTTGCAATCTTGAGTGGGCATCGTTTTAGCTGTAAATGTAATGAAGGTCTGATTTGCATAGGAAAAGACCCCATCTGTACAGGGGAGTCTCTCTTCTCCGAAGACTTTGTTTATTCTCACCCGGGCTACTGGGGTCAAATGCGAGAAGGGTCAAGGGCTTGACTGACCTCTGACCTTGCCAGTCGAAAGCACTCAAAGCAAAAATCAGGAACTTAAAGAGGATTTTCCCGCTCTCTTAGACATCTGTTTCGGCGAAACCAGGCCACATGCTTCTCTCTGTAGTTTTGAAAGACACTGCATTTCCCTCATTAGGTAACACTTATAATTGGTTGAATGATTAGAATTGGCTCAGCACTCGGACTAAGGTGGCTTTGCTCTGTGGCAATTACACAGCTACGCAGCTGACATGAATTAAGAACGTTAGACAAAAAAAATAAAAATAAGAGCTTACCACAAAACTTTATAAGGTCAGATGCAGTTCTAGGCCTCATTCTCTACTTTCTCAATATAAATGAACAAAAAAAGACTTGAAATACTCAACACACTCTTTTGTCACTGTCCACCTCCCAACTCCAGCTGGAATTTGTCGCCATTAAAAAAGTGGGAGCTGGGGGGTGGAGGAGGAATTCATTTACAAACAATCTGAATCTAAAAGTGGGTAGGATCCTGTGGTGCAAGTTCTAAATGAATTTTGTTGGACGAAATCACACTCTGGCACCCCTGATGTTAACGATTAGGAGACATTTACATTCACATTCATTTAGCAGACAGTAAATTCATTTAGCAACTTCCAGCACAATAGAATATAAGTGTACCCATTTAAGTTGAATAAGCAACAGTGACAGACCAGGCTATCAACACTCCCAGACCAGTGACTGTGAGCATAACACTATTTAAGCCCTACCCCAACTTAACTTGTGCAACCTGACTAGACAAGGGAAGCCAAGTATACTACCATACCCCTTCAAAACCTTTAAATTATTTTAATCTGAAATCCTGGATATAAGAAGAACGGTTATGGCTACAACATGATGGTGCGGTGGTTTATTGATTTATGGATTGAAGTCATTTAATGCCCTTTTTTGACATGTCCATATTTCACTCAGTCAGGTCTAGCGCTGCTCAGTTGTGACGATGAGGGCGAGGAGAGACTGAGAGGAAGCCATGCTCGGAGGGCTTTCGTTTTGGGCGCCACCGTGCAGGCCCCATCTGCGGTGTTATCGCAGCCGAAGTTTGGCGGAGTTAGCATCATGAATAATGTCACCTTGAAAAGAGCACCGGGCGCGACTGTCAAACAAGGCTGAGATTTCACTCAGGGCTGCTTACTTCTGCCTGTCAATCATGCACATGAAATCTTAACAACAACAAAGGAAGCTCTTTCGCTCCTGTACTTTCCTGTGCATGTGATGAGATTCCAAATGCTCCTCCAGTTTACAACCTCTCCACGTTGCTGTCAAATTACTATTCCATAAACCACAGATGTACCAGTTATTGTACTTTCAATGCACATGCAAATAATGTCTCTTTTCCTTTCAATGTACTGCTAATGTACTGTATGGGAAATGAACTGTTACCTCAGAGTATCTTATACCGGGAAACACTCTACATCATGCTTACAACAGAGAGATTTGATTGGAGGACCATTGACAGACTGACCAAACTGCACTGAAACTAGCCCTGTGCTAGATGTATTACGTTGTTTTAATTATGTTACATTGTTATTTGGTGGTGGAATTGTCCTCACTCTTCTTTTATATTGGTATTAACCCTTTCACTCAACTAATCTCAGGAAAGTACCTCCCCAGTAAACTAGGGTCTGCTAAAGGCTATGGTAGCCCCACCCCAATTTCAACCTCTGTGGTCATTTTCTCCTGTAGTTCACCCTCTCCTTGGGATGTAGGAGAGGTTATGAATGCTTGCCAAACCATTTTTCTGTGACTGGAGGGCTTTTGCTGCAATCAGTTCGAACCTGACTCAAATGGCTCTAGTGTGAAGAGAGTATTACTCTCTCTCTCTCATTCCCCTGCCCCCCCTGGCGTGTGATGCTCATCAATTGGTTGGCTGAAAAGAGAACAATGGGGCCTTTAGAGGATGTAAATCTCGCCCCGTGTTTGGGCATGAAATCTGGGCAGCCAAACAAAAAGGGCCATTGACTCCACAAAGAGAAAAAAAAGGAGAGGGAGATAAGAAGTCCCGTGTTGAACGCGGCTGAAATTAGTCCGCCCCACCACGGCCAGAGGGAGCTGGGAGTCCCGGCAGCCCAGCCATTCCTCCACATGCAACTGAAAGATCCCAGAATGCACTTCTCTACCTTCTCTCCTCATGGAGCCAAAATCTGAAATACTCTAACTGATCACAAGTGACAAATCTGATGCTGGTGGTAAACTTCAGTATTCACACAACCTCAAGCACTAAAAAAAAACACACGCACAACCATTACAGAAATCCAGATGCCAAGGCAGTGGGTAGTGTTAAGGCCATGTACAAAAGGCCATAGGTTTATTCTTTGAACATCATACAATATTCAGCACGTTATACAATATTTACGACCATATTGCGCCTGAAATGGCATGGCGAGAGTGCAGGAAAGATAAGTACAATATTTGTGCAAAAGGGCAACAATGTTTTGGCTACCCTGCCTCTGCAAATATCTTTCATCATTTTCGTCTTCCCCCAGACAACAGACATACAGGTAGGACCCTCTCCCCTCCCTTGGGTCCAGATGGCCACGGACGTAAATTGATGCTTGAAAGGGCACTCTCATCCACCCCTCCAATCATCAGCACATCCATGCTCATTTGAATCACCACCATCACAGCTATATCTCTCTAGAGACTAATGGCCTTTGTAGTCCCCTCCGAGATGAAAAAAGGACTTGTTAAAAAAAAAATGTGTGAAAAATGCGCCGCTCTTTTGAGGACCGGGGTTATTTGCGTTGCACCGAGTGATCTCCTGACAAAGAGGGCCTATCTGTACGAGCGGAAAATAAAAAAGCGTTTGACGCATACGAGATGGGAATGATGTGTGTGGACTCGTCATCGAGAATAAACCACATCACAAAGGCACTGAAGAATTCCAAAGGGGGGTGGAGGGCATTTCCAATTCTGGCTATTTTCAAACACCCTTTCAGCATTCCTCTGCTAACATGACGGTAGGAATATTTAACCCCTAAGGTTATCCCATTCTAGGAAATAGACCCACACGGATGAGGGGAATAATTCTTTGGTAGCGTCTGCATGCCAAGCATTCCTGAACAGGACAGTAGATGGTTTATGCCATTCAAGAGACCCATGGAAATTGTGTAATTTACAGACTGAATAAGAGCTTGTTCTTACATCTTACAGTGAAAGTAGAGGGCTGCAGAGCTTCCAGCATTTAACTGATGGAAACCAGACCTAATAAAGACCTTTAAATGAGTCAGTAAGAGGAAAAGGTCCACAAATCTTAGGAGTGCAGCTTTATCATTTACAAGATGGAAGCCTGCAGAACTCTTCAGTCTATTTCTTTAAGGTATTTGAGAGGATGACTCGGATCTTACATGGCGGTCACTCTTTGACAGGGAGAAGGGAATTATGGGTAGGGAGCCAACAGGCAGAACTGACCAAAGATCAGCAGGGCAGTTTAGCTAAGAGTAAAACAAAATCAGAACAGCTGAGAAAGGTCTGGCACAAAGAAACACTTTAAGGAGGCTTCTTTCCACTCACACATGTCCCGGGTGCACTTTGAAGGTGGCACCCTTTCCAATAACTGTAAAAGACGAAGGTTGAACGCCGGGAGCCCTAGGTGCAGTTGGCTACCAAGTACTCAGAGAGGAGACTTTGTTGTGTGGGAGGAGGAAGAACTTTTCCTTTTGTTTCACGCTGGGGTCTGTTCTGCTTTCTTAGAAGCTAGCAAACCAGAGAATGAAAATGTCAAAACGCTGGAAAAGACAACTACTGACAATTAAATGTTACAGACCAAATGATAAAGGGTAACATGTTGAGTTGCACTTTCTCTTCCACCTAGCCTAAGCTTGCTGGTAGTAACTGACTCGATGCCAAAGCATTAGTCTGCAGTTTTCTCACTGCCCTGTCCCCCCACCCCCGATACTAATCAGACAACTGCAGAGACAGAGTTCTATGAACCTTCTAGAACAGAACACAGTCATTTACTGTGAAATAAATGTAATTCGGATAGAAATGCATTACGACACACTTGTCTGAATTAACAGACAGGCTCCCTCTCTGTTTGAGGTGGGGAGGAAACTACATTTGAAATGTATTATTGATTCACATTCATAACTGATGTCCCGGTGAAGTACAAAAATACTTTTGAACTACACCCAATATGTTGGAATATGTTATATTCAATATTAATCCTAATACTAAATTCATTTTGAGGGAAAAGCAGCTTCTCAAATGTGAGCATCCTTAAATACAAAGGGTTTTTTAGGCAGTGAATGGCAATAGGACATATAGCTGCATATATAAAATATGATCATAGTCACATCTTTTGCTCAAATCACTGTTGCTAGAAAAACTGTTACGCTTAGCCTTTGGAGTTTATAGTTGCTACATTTGATAAATCACATGCATTACAGCACATTCTGCAAAGTTTAATGACTTGGGAAGTGTTTGTACTGCTGTTGATCACTAGTAGCTAACCATCTAATCCCTGGCTACATTATAACCATACAAAATGCACTTGGCAAATACACCCACCTATTACAGCGCTATTTCCCTTTAGTTTTAGGAGTACTACCATTACGGCTACATACAGTGCCAGTTGCCATTACCTAATTTATTGTGTTATAAAACTGTTCTATTAACTTTGATAGTTTGATAGCATTCCAAATTTCAGCATTTTGTGTGCTTGGATCTTCTTTTAATTCTGTGGCAAGAAGCAAGAGAATGTTTTAAAACACAAAAGCCTATATACACGTAAAAAGGTAAACTTAAATTAGTCTAGTGGGTGACAGTAAAACAATTCATGCAGACAACTTTCTCGACATTAGAATTACTTTATTAGAATGTTCCTATTCAAATATTATTTTTTACATTTTGATTTGCTTAGCGACTGCCCTCACCCATGACAACGTTCATATCTTGCATATTAGCCACGCATCTATACGGATGGATATTTATGTAGGAACCACAAGTTAGATGGCTGCTTCTCCTTACTTATTACGAGCTCTGCCCCTAAACCAACGTGTGACGCGTTGCTGCACTGAGGAAAGCGGTACAGATGTCTTCCAGTAAACTCCACGTCGCTCGTACGAACTTAAGATCGTAGGGGCTCTGTCACTGGCATTCTTGCTGATTTTTTCCCAACATGCGGTATCCTCTGACCCTACCGATGCTGTCACAGAACATCTTTGTTGTAAACTAGGGCGAACGGCGCTCACGAGTTACTCGCCCGTTCCATACCGTTGGATCGTGTGAGCATGAGTTGAGCTCGAGGCAAATCAATTCCGTGCCTCGGTGTTTACAGCACGCCGTTAACATCTGCCATTTAAAGTATTGCCAATCTATACTCAAAATCATGTGATAAACTACTCCATCAGTGCATCTAACAGCAACGGGAGAGACCCACTAGTTAACATTTAAAAGATTGCTCATTTGCATACACCAGTTTATCCAGCTATTATATATATATATATTTTTTTTCCCTTTCAGTCGGACAAACTTTCATCCTGTGTCCAAAATGTCTTGAATTTGCTGTTCTCATAAATTCAAGATACCACCAACCACTTTCTTTTCGCCCAGATTCCACAGTTGAGATGCCATCTTTGGTAGTTACTACTGTAGGAGAAATATAGAAGGTGGTCGGCATGGTGTAAAAGTCCCAGCCCGCCGTTTTCGATTGGATACAGCTTTGTTATGACGTCCATGGGTGGAGTCTTGGGTTATTTTTCAAGCACCGTTGTAGAAAATGTAATTGTATAGAACGTCTAGTGTCCGTGGCGTGAACGTTGGGGATTTCTGGTTTGCAAGCTTTTGGACAAACTTGCATTTTTCATCTCACATTTTAAAAAATCACAGCGAAGGCTATTCCCATTTCTAAAGGCTGTCTTCTTCGGATGCAAGCAACCCTCCACGGGCTGGATTGAATTAAAATATATTTTGAGATTTTTTTATTTTGGTATTTGCACGCACAAAGTAAAATGGGATCCCAACTGTCTAAAGGAGGAGTGGCTGTGGATGGGAATGCCGCCGCTGCTGACCCAGCTGCAGCTAAAACAAATGGCCAGGTAGGCAATCGCGCATTGGCAATGCACACCCACAATCAGTAACGCTGCTGCCAACCGCTAAATTAACGTTACCCCACGGATTGTTCGCTGGCTCGATCGCCTACCAAGATATTGCAGTTAATTTGCTAAGGAGCATGGAAATGGTCAATACTAGTCTTTTGTGGTACCAGTTGAGACAGCGTGTTGGATTTAAGAAATTTCACGCACATGGGGTTGATGGTGCTTCATTTGAGGTAGCAGCTAGCTGGCGAATGAGCGGTCGAATGATGATGGCTGGCTAGCCAGACGATTTGGTTTGAGATGCACCCAGGTTTGGTTTGTTGAGTGGTTAGGCAGATTTAAGGCTAGAAAACTTGGCACACTGCTCGTCCATTTTTCTGAGCTGTTTTAAAGCGTCTTAAAAATGAGCAGGGGATTAGCAATTCCATCATCTCGTATGTATATCTTAAGTTTACTCAGTGTAACTGTTTAGTAAAGCGTAAGATGTAGGTACCCACTAGACAGACCATTACGGTGCTGACTCGCACTAGTTAGAATAATTAGCTAGACAGCGGAGTCCACTTTCTATGGAATGCTGCGTAAATTCGAAGCAAAAGTTGTAACAAAAATGATCGATACTCGGAACCGACGAGATGAACTTGCTAGCTACCTGTAACGTCTGCAGAATTATCGCGCAGAGTCGATGTCGAGCATCGCTGCTAGCTCAGACACAATTTTCCCTGCTAACGTTAGAAAGCTGCATCTTAACAGTAAACGTTTAACGCATTATTGTGAAGCGCATCGGTAACTTATTTGTATATGGACTTCATCATTGTAAATCGAATGCTAAAATACCGCCCAGAATCTAGATGTCTAGCTAGGGACACAAACACCACACTGAAAAACCACCAGTTTAAGTTAAAGTTTGGGACCCAGTGTTGTAATTCGCTTTAACTGTGCAAAAACTCGGTGACTTTCATTCATCACGACTTTAAAATCCCACTCTAACGTAGCTAGCAAGCTAGCCACAATTCGATGGGGTAGCGTTATTTTCCTTCTTTTGTTTCGTGATGCTGCCACCAATGTTCGCGTCACTCGCGTTGGCTTTATGGATCTCGATAGCCCCCCTCTGTTTGTTCACGGAACTGCAAGGCGTCGCCTGCCAAGTTGTTGATGTAAACGTAGCCGGGCTTAGGTAGCGTGCGAGCAGATGGTGTTCTGGAATCGATTTCTTGCACCGCATCAAGCAGAATCTAGAACGATTCGTGTGGTCGTTTTCTTTCCGTTTTGAACGGTTTTTGTAACGGCGAGAAGGAGAGATCAATGCACACACGTTAAAGCAGGATCTGCAGAATAAAAATCAGTGTACCGAGGGATACAGTGAGACGTTAAGTCTGGGAGACATTTTCTGAGCTGTTTAAACGACAGCATAATGTAGTACTCCAAAAGGTGCACGCTATCTGTTGTCTTAAATACCCAAATAAACTAAATGCATACCATATGAACTGGTGTTTATTTTTAAGTCTGTTCAGTGAAAGAACGTATTAATATCATATTCCTTGTCACCCCTCCCCTCAGGAGAATGGTCACGTCAAGACAAACGGGGATGTCTCCGCCAAACCAGACGGGGAGGCAGCGGCCACCAACGGCTCGGCCGAGGCGTCAAAGGACCCGGCTGCAGGCGATGCCATCGAGCCAGCGCCCGTCACGGAGGGAGAGGCCGCCAAGCCAGAGGGTGAGGCCGCCAAGGAGGCACCCAAGAAGAAGAAGAAGAAGTTCTCCCTGAAGAACTCCTTCAAGTTCAAGGGGATCTCACTGAAGAAAGGCAAGAAGGGCGACGGGGACGTCAAGGAGGAGGCGGCGGCTGCGGCCGAGGAGAAGCAGGAGACCAATGGGGCTGCGGCCGATGCTGGCGAGGTGGAGAAGGCAGAGGAGGCCACGCCCGCCGAGGAGGCCAAGGCCGAGGAGGCCAAGGCTGAGGAGGCCCCCGCCAAAGCAGAGGAGCAACCGGCTGCCGAAGTAACTAAGGCGGAAGAGGCCGTCGCTGCCGAGCCCGCCAAACCGACAGAGGAAACCAGTTCAACACCCGCCGCACCTTCCGAACAGAAGGAGTGATCGCTCATTCAGACTCTGAACTGTTTTTCAAGGAAAAAATATATATATTTATATATGTGTGTATATATATATATACATGTATATATACATGTGTATATATGTATATATATATGTGTATGAGTGAAAGACTCCTTGTGCCACGTTCGTTAAAAAAGATCCCACGTAGTGTGAAAGATCACGATGCCGATTCGACCAACAGTTCACTGCCCTGGTAATGTTGTTACAGATAGAACATTATCGTCATGTTTCTGGTGAAAAGTCTGTTCCCTTAAAAGAAATTATTTTTTAATGTGTACGGGAGTTAAAAGGAATTGTAGGTGCGGATTGTTTGTTGATGGACGGAATCAAAGATGTCCCATTTTTTCCAATACTTGGCAAAAACGTTACATCTCTTTTTTTTAATGACGTGGCACTCCTATAACGTTTTATTTTTCTCATCTTCCAGGATCTGAAAAAAAAATCTATGACAACTACATGGAGCAGAATGGACCTCTCCATGTTAAATGACTGTTATATGGAATAAAGAAAATTACCAACTTATAGAGTTCTACATTCCTCTATTTTACCCCAGTTTCAATTATTTTGTGCTGTATAGAGAAATGAGACGCATTTTTAAAGATTCAAAAAGCGTTGTCTTTTTGCTTGTTTACAATGTATTTTAATCTTTTTGGCTAAAAATCACATTTGAGCTTTCGAGTCTGCTGTGTTCACCTTTTTGAGTTCTTAAGGAGGGTGGAGTTGTCGTATGTAAAACGTAAGCCTTTACTCTGCATTTTTGTCTGTAAATACGTTCTTGACCATTTTTTGTTCTTTTTTTGCTAACATTTAAAGATGTCAATGGTTTTATTGTAAAGTTAATGAGGGTAAATAAATGTTGGATCCCTACAGCTGTTTGTGTGAGGTCTGCGTCATTTGTCTTGTTGTTGGGGGGGGTGGGAGGGGGTTGCAGGGCAGATGGAGGCAGACGAAAGGGAGGCGTAAGGACCCACTTCGGTGCACTTCACAGAGTCCAAACAAACGCTGATTCAGCACCAATTATGGCCATATAATGGCGGACGTTTCCTTATTGAGACTAATTAAAGTGGAATTTGGTGATTTAGCACTAGCCGAGACAACATCCTTTCTTTCCCTTTGCGTATGCCACCCTTCTCTTTGTTGTGTTTTGGTTGTTATGTACTTCAGGGGGTTGATGAAGGGGCAGCTGGGTGGGAGCCTGTTGTAGATCTATTGGAGTGAACTCGGCGCACCCAATCTCAATCTAATTCTACAAATCAGTCCCTCAAAACAAGGGACATGTTTGAGCGCGTTGCTGATTGGACACAGGTTTACACCTCTTGGAGGCCAGGGCTGTGGACTTGAGTGGATGGACCTACTCTGAGCCCATGTGGATGCACCGCTTTCTGGACACTGCTGTCACTACGTCACATTTAACATGGAGTTCTTCAGATTTCCAAAATACTAGGGCTTTTCTGCTTGCAGAGTCACAGTTGGAGATGGAAAGCATAAATATCCAAGAAATATCCAAGAGGCTATATACTCAGCACCAAGAGTCAGGGCAAATAGTCATTTTTGATGCCAGAATCCCATTTTGCTTGTTCTCTTTCTAACTAATATTTTTTGTGGGAAAGGGGGGTAGCAGTGTGGGATAGTGTATAGTGGTTATGGAGTCAAATGTCTAACAAAAAGGTTGTAGTTTTGCATCCTTCCGAAGCTTCAGCTAAGTTACATTATTAAATATTCAATTGCAAAAATAGATAACTTGTGCACTATGGAAGTAAATAAATGATAAGCTTGGTTTAAATCTAAAATAGTGTTGTGAGTTGAAATGTTTTACACAGTAGTCTGCTTTACTGACATGTTCGACACACTTACATTGCACCCATTAAACTGATGCGTTCTGCTTGAACCTATATCCCTTGCTCCTGTGGTTATGATATCTGCATGAATGGAGAACTTATCGTCTAATATGACTTTTGATGAAGAGGAGATGAAGAATTTTGTTCCTTTCCTCTCCTTTGCAACAGTTCCACAGTGGATGATGTGGCCTGCAGGGTATGAGTGACCGCAAACCGAAAGACCGGAGTGCTGGGATCATTACCATGGTTCAGTAGCCTGCGAGGTGGGAAACTTCCGAGTGCATGTCCAGACAGAGCAGGAATCAACAGCGAATCAATTTGCTCGGTGACCGCGACGTGTTCGTCAATTCCGTTTCGGCTATGGAGTTGATGAAGATGAGCGCGCACACGTGTACCGCTGGACTTGGAGCTGGTCTGAATGAACTGAGAGTGGTCGGAACACTGACATCGCTCGGCAGCGACAGTGCAATTGTGCCTTAGAAGGAGAGGGAGGCTGTGTTAATTGAAGATAAGGAGCCCCGACAAAAAACACTGCGTGCCAGGTCAGCCAGACACAGAGAATTCAGCATTTGGGTGGGTGGATTGTGACAGAGTCTCCCGAGACATGAAGGCAAATGTAAACATCAAGCCTCCCAAAGCAGGGCGTGCATTCAGGATTGTTATTTAAAATGACTGGACTGCTCTATTTGATAAATCTAGTATAATTCTTGTGTTATAAACAGTGGACAGGTATAACATAAGTCAAACAGGGAAACCTTGATCTAGTTCATAGATATTTTCATGTAGAAGGACATTTATGGGTTCTACAACAGTAGTCTCACTAGGGAATCAAAGCTGCCCAGGACCACAACAACCAGGTCACACTGCTATATATATTTGTGGCTCTCTGGTATAGTTTTTTTAAATAGCTTTATTTATACAGGTTAGCCAGCACCCTGTCTGTATCCTTTAGAGCTGGGGATCCCAAACTAGAGAATGGAATCTTGCCATAGACCCCAGCAAAGGTCAAGGTGCATCCATGAAATACCTTATGAAAAAGAGGCATTGGGTGTTGCATACTGTGAAGCTCACATACACATTAATGTACTATAAACCAAACTTCTAAAACACCTGTACTTCAATGCCCACTGCAAATACCTTGGAAATAATACTGTTGCTGTTGTTGTTGTTGTTGTTGCTGTGTTGAAAATAAAAAAGCAATATTTTATTTGAATTAACAGTGTAATCAGCACTGCATTATGCCTGTTGAAAAGAGTGTATTCATACTCGTTAATCATTGGCTAGAGAAAATAAATATGCTCATCTGGCATGTTGTGTACATGTAATGTGTGGTAGCCATGGCTCTGGAATACACACTGAGAATGATTTTTAGTGACTCTACCTCAAAGGCAATAGCTGGGCTTTCGAGACAATGGCGCCTAGTGGAATCTGGAATTTGGAGACTAGTTAGGCAAAGAAAGGCCTTTTCTTGGGAAAGTCTTGGGGGCCACCCAGTGTCTGAGGAAGGTACTGCATTTAAAAGGCTCTCTTACGTGGTCAGAGAGCAATTGCATGTCAAAAGGACCTAAAATATAAGTATGAGTAAATTCAACTCCAAAATACATCATTTTCCTTGGTGCACAAGAAGCAAAAAAACACTGTTTTATATTTAAACTATTTAATGATTTGCAGCATGGGCCAACCATGCTAAGCTGATTTTTTTCTTGGCAAATAAGAGTGTCACAAGGAATCAATTCCAGCCTCAGGTGAGTGTACACTGTGTATCAAGAAAAAGGGAATTCTGGCTACAACACATAATGCAATACTTCCAGATGTGCTCATCAGGTTAACTCTTGGTACACAGTGAGTGAAGTTAACTGACAGGTTGGTTTGGACTGTATGGTGTGAAAATACAACAATTTGAAAAAGTAGGCAATCATATGCTATGATCAGAATGTGAAATTTGTTTTATGATTGTATTTCTGTGTGTACCTCTTACCATTACCTCTTTTATATTGTCTGATTTTAGTAAATAAATCAAATCCTTGTTATTACCTAGTTGTATGTGCCCTGCAATTTCTTGTTGATCTGTTTGCATGCCAAAGACTTCTGATCAGAGCAGTGTACCAATAATATTTTAGGTATATCAGTGGGGTATGTTTTTGGCTGACAAACAAAAGATTATGAAGGCATTGCAGGAGAGACACTCTTTTTGTCTTTTTCTCTCAGAAATACAAGCTAGCATTTACAACAAAACCTCCTAACACAAAAAATAAATCAATGTTTAAACAAAATAATCACCATAGAGAGCTCATGTGAGTGCTTAAAGGGCATACTGAGCTGTTTTGTGAAAAAATCAGCAGTAGCCTACAGTACTGTGAAATATCACTATGCAGTCTGCTATCCCCTTGTTATTTGTTCTTGTGCAAGTCTTCCTTCTCTGGATACCCCTGAGAGCCTTGACATGAATCTGAATTTTTGTGTGAAATTAAACCCAGGGAAAAATTTTAGTTGGATGTACCATATGTAACATTACAGTCATTTAGCAGATGCTCTTATCCAGAGTGACTTCCAGCCCAAACCAGTGAATGCGAGTAAAACACTGTTCAGGCCCTACCACAAGTTAACTTGTGCAAACTGACTAGACAAGGGAAGCCAAGTGTAGTACCATACATCACAATCATTAGGTCACAGAATCCAAAACACATCCTGATACTACACATAAAATAAACAATACAAGCAGCAGGTGTTAGGGGGTGGAGAATGAGGTGGAACTGAGATGCAGTCTGTGGAGGTGGGTCCTCAGTCTGCGTCAGACGATGGCCAGTGATTCCACTGTCCTCACCCCCACGGGAACCAGTACAGATAGGCATTGTGTTTGAGATCAGTGACCCTGTTGGGATGGGACAGTTATCTCATGGTTGCAGAGTGTGGTGATCTGGGTGTTACATACGGTTTGAAGACCAATTGTAGGTATGAGGGGGCTGTCCCATTCACTGTCCTGTATGCCAGAGCCAAGGTTTTTAACTTGAAGCAAGTGATAACAGGAAGACAGACCAGGTAAATAAATAAATGTAAATGTAAAATATCAAAGCATATTTATATGAGTTCAAATTTAACAGAATAAAAAAGTTGTTGATCATCCCCTTTTTCTTGAACAGATAGCACCGACTGTAGGCTGTAACTGATCAACTTGTAGTCCAGGAGATCTGTGCTTGGTATATTCGATGAACTAATAAAATGCCGTCTTATTGCAAACGGTCATGAAATTTTTAAAATCTGGATTGAGGGAAGTCGAACATAGTCTCTTATGGAAATATCTTTTGGAGACCCAATTTAGATAACGTAACGCGACGAGCTAGGCCTGATAAATTTAACAGTTTAACACTACCGTGCTGATTTTCTCAACAATCTTCCAGGCACAATTATTAATGTATGCATTTGCTTTTCTTTATGCTAAAAGCCGTGGACAAAGTTAACACATGCAGTATGTGATTGGTCAAAATATGCATTTAAACGCCCCCTAAAGTGAATCCTACACAATGATTGGTTAGAGTAATGTCAATCAATATTCTGAGCTTAGTTTGTGTCACTGCGTAGGAAGCCTGGCGGTTGGAGGCAAAATGGCGCTCACCACTCAAGGAACAAAGAAGAAAGTTTGTTATTATTATGATGGTAAGGATAAGTTACAGTTATATTTTGTTATGAAGTGAAAGCTGCCATTTTCATTAGTGGGTGATGTTCGAGAGTGGTGAATTTATCGCTTTTAAGACTTGATCTATAGCTAGATGCTTCCTAGCTAGCCATCTGAGCTAGCCAGCACATAGTCGTGCACCAACCATCCATCTCTAATTAGCTGAATGCTAGCTATCCATAACCTGATGGTGAGAGAGAGAGGATAAAGTTCAGCAGCAAAGTAGTTAGCTGCCTAATATTTTATATGTAACCAGTTTGGTCTTTCTCCTTTTCCAACAGATGGAGAGCTAGACTAATTAGTTTGTAGACGCAAACAAGCATGTAATGTTAGCTTGCCAGCTAGCCGGTTGATGGCGTGGAGATGGCTACAGAACCGGCGTATTAGCACGATAGGTTCAGAGTACTAACCCGGCGGCTGTACTGGCCTCTGCTGCGATTGGCCATGTGTTGTGCAGTTGGTGATATATATTTTAAAACGACTCATCGGGAACTTAATTAGACACATAGCTGCAATCAGATAGGGACAGCAGTTAACGAAGCGCCCAAACAAAACATCAATGTGTTGCGTTCAGCAGTGTCAGTCCTCCAAAGTCATTGTCTTAGCAAGCTTTAGCAAGCACTGTAACGTTAGCGGGGGTGTTCGTGATTTCTCGTGGCTTGGCTTTGTATTTAGCAAGCCACTGATAAGAATGAATAATTATCATAAATCGGTCTCTTCCCTTGTGTTAATTAGCTGGCTCGCTGGCTGGCGTTGTAGTTATCTCAGCTTGGAATAGTTGCTTTGGCTAGGTGCCTAATCAGAACACGAAAGTGGCTGGTTTTTCCCTAATCGGGAAAACTTTAAGGGTTTTTTTCTTAGGTCTTCATTGTTGTGCTCTGATCAATGGAGTCTGAATTTAAAACTCCAGCTAGCTGCCATAAGCCCCCAGCGGTTTGTTGGTGGCCGCTCTGAAAAGGCCGTTTCAGCTTACGGTCGGCAGCAGGAGAGTTAGGGCAAAAGCGGGTCACATCAGGTGAAGCTCGCTACCCAGTTAACATCAGCTACTGCATGTGGCCGGGGCCTGGTTACACCACATTTTTTAAAAGCAGACGTGTTTATGAAACCAGTTTCTTCGAAATCACTTGGCACAACACTAAATGAATATTGGGATCTAGACCAAATATAAATTGTTCTTTGAAATAAACGTTGAATATGTCCGGCCTTATCACAGTACATGCTGTATTACTAACGCCGTACTGTAACACTAGTACGTGGGGTTTTATGGATTTAGTATAGTGCTTTGATAGTAACGTCGAGTTGAGTACAGTGTCATCATCAGTTTTTACATTTTATTTCAATCCCAGACGGCGACATCGCAGATTCACTGCAGACAAGAAATGTGATTTCCTACCAGCATGTCTTTTCAAATAAATGGCACGAGTGTCAAAAACTGAAACGATAAAACCATATCACTTTACTCGAAATAAATCCTTACATCAGCGATTGCCATGTAAGAGGATTACGATCAACGCTTCTGACAGGAGAGTTTGACGCACATAAGATTGTATGTACGCATTGCAAATATATTGAATGCTTCGATATTTTGTAAAAGCTTAGTTAGCTTATTTATGTTCTGAATTCATTTTATTATACATTAGATTACAAGGTGCCATAAAGTCACAGATTTTGTTCTGGAACTCTTGAAAGTGCACATTAATCACAACTTTGCGCTAGACATGACACCATTCTTAGCTGGCTACTGTTTCTGTACCTTATACGAAATGCAGTGTCTGACCTGATAGATAATCTATTTTTAAACAGAAGGAAGTTGCTCAGGAAAGAATGGACCACCGCCTGTTCCTATTTTAAAGTGCCATATAGTCATATTGGTAGAGGAAGCCAGTCAAGATGTGCATGTCATGTCTTGTCATTCTGCCAGTCAAGGACATCAGTCAATTGGTTGACCACGTTTCCTCTCCAGGAACCTAAAATAATGGAGCCAGCATATGTGATCCTGTTTAACTGATCTGTCTGTTTTGTCTCCATTACAAGGTGATGTTGGAAATTATTACTATGGCCAGGGACATCCCATGAAGCCTCACAGAATCCGCATGACCCACAACCTTCTACTCAATTATGGGCTGTACAGGAAGATGGAAATTTATGTAAGTATGGTAATTAAATGTCTGTGAGGTGCTTTACATCATCGTTTTAATGTATATGGTGTTAATAACTGGTAGTGAGAAGTGGGCTGTTATGTGTGAGCCATTGTAGTTCAGATTGTGCATGTGAATTGCATGGCAGCTCTGATTTATCATGCGAAGTCGATGTGAACGTACAATTCTGAGTTTTAAGCACAAGAGAGCAGGATGTCCAGTTTCCTCTAGGTTTTGCTTTGGCCAGTGTCTGTTTTTATCGGATGGTTGGAGAGGACATCAGACCTCCTCATTGGCTACTCACAAATGTCTGTCTTCCCTGTTCACTAGCGGCCTCACAAAGCCAATGCAGAAGAGATGACCAAGTACCACAGCGACGACTACATCAAGTTCCTGCGGTCCATCCGCCCAGACAATATGTCAGAGTACAGCAAACAGATGCAGAGATGTGAGTATACACGTCGAGGGGGTCACGTCATGCAAAACTCCAGCAGCAGTGCTCAAATGGGTGCTCTCAGGTCGCCATAGGATTATAGGAGCAAGGTGCAAGTGTTTACAGCACCACCCACCTTCAGAAATGCTTGCATTCGGTGTTACTCTACAGCCCTGAAAGTCATTTAGCATATTATCAGAAAGATGACTTTGACCGTAATTATGACTGGTCTCCTCAAGTAAAAACTCTACTCTGATGGATTAGGTGCCATGAAAACTAATGTGTCAAGTGTTGAGCCAGTGTATCAAGTCATTTGGATTTCAGACATCTTGGGTATATAATTATAAATCTAGAAGCACTCACTTGAGTATACTCCAGTGCCGTACTTCTACAAGAATAGTGATAACCTGTATGTTTAATTTTTCTTCTGTTCTTTGCCACTGGCCATCTGAGATCTTTTTTTCTGCAACTTCTTCACAGTTAACGTGGGAGAGGATTGTCCTGTTTTTGATGGCTTGTTTGAGTTCTGCCAACTTTCAACAGGTGGTTCTGTAGGTAAGTGTGCATCAAGCTAAATACTTTTTCTGTGGTTCATTTTCCAAAATACTCTGCCTTTTTTAACAGGAATCTTAGAATTAGGTTCAAGATTTAAAGAGAAGTACGTGTTACATTCAAAAATGTAAATTACTGATGTGCTTCAGGTGAACCGTATTGTGGCCTTTTAGCCAGCGTGAGGATTTTTTTTCCATGTTCGTATGTTTCCTCTGCTCAGATGTTGCAGCAAAAGCACCGTTTCTGTCCTTTTCCATATGCGCAGAAAGGCCTCTTGTTAGTTGCGGTGGCTGGCTCTTGTTTGCCTGTTGTCCCTCAGCAGTGATGTGTCACGGACTGTCCCACACTTGCTGTTCCCTCCTGTCACTCCAGCTGGAGCCGTGAAACTGAACAAACAACAGACGGACATCGCCATTAACTGGGCCGGAGGGCTCCATCACGCCAAGAAGTCCGAGGCGTCAGGTTTCTGCTACGTGAACGACATCGTCCTGGCCATTCTGGAGCTGCTGAAGTAAGCGGCGACCTGGGAAGAGTAACGTGTGGGCTGTGCACCCCGTGGTCGGGTGGTTGCTGGTTTAAATCTGCCTTGGGAGACAGCTGCAGAGACCTCTTTTGATCGGTTACCTTTTTATGTGCGCCTTTTAAGCTCGTGTGTTGTAGTAAGAGCATTTGCCAAATGGCGGCAGTGTAGCATAGTGGTTAAGGAGCAGGACTCGTAACCGGAAGGTTGCCGGTTCGACCCCCGCTGGGACACTGCTGCTGTACCCTTGGGCAAGGTACCTAACCTACAATTGCCTCAGTAAATATCCAGCTGTATAAATGGATAACATTGTAAAGAACTGTAACCTATGTAAGTCGCTTTGGATAAAAGCGTCTGCTAAATGAATAAATGTAAATGTAAATGAATAAACGGAAAGGTACGCGAACATTGAATAAGCGTGGCTACCCTCTGCGTGTGAGTGACAGTGCAGAGACTATTCCCCAGTGGTGTAAATGAATCCCTTTTCTCACCCTCTCCTCCAGATACCACCAAAGAGTGCTGTATATCGACATCGATATCCACCATGGGGACGGAGTGGAGGAGGCCTTCTATACCACCGACCGTGTCATGACCGTGTCCTTCCACAAGTATGGAGAGTACTTCCCTGGCACTGGAGACCTCAGAGTGAGTCTGCGATGTCATCATCAGGGGACGAGGACATACCTCTGCAGACGTGGTTATGAAATGACCTTTTATTGATAGTCAAATCTGAAAGGAGATTGGGCTCTTCTGTCCATGGTTTTTAAACTAACATGAACTTGTGCATATGTTCTT
The DNA here is from genome assembly GCF_013368585.1 of Megalops cyprinoides. Taxonomy (NCBI): domain Eukaryota; kingdom Metazoa; phylum Chordata; class Actinopteri; order Elopiformes; family Megalopidae; genus Megalops; species Megalops cyprinoides. The sequence continues at coordinate 17,970,514 of NC_050603.1, forward strand.
GACAGGATATTGGAGCAGGGAAGGGCAAGTACTATGCTGTGAACTACCCACTCAGGGATGGGATCGATGACGAGTCTTACGAAGCCATATTCAAACCTGTAAGTTTTCACACTATATCCCATAGCTTTGCAAACTTCAGATATAGTTCACATAATGTAAGCGATATTGCAGAAACCTAACACAGGCTGAGTAAGCTGTGCTCTGTGTGTCGTTGTTCAGATCATGGCCAAAGTGATGGAGATGTACCAGCCCAGTGCGGTGGTGCTGCAGTGTGGGGCTGACTCGCTGTCTGGAGATCGACTCGGCTGCTTTAACCTCACTATCAAAGGTAGTGTTGAACCATGCTTGGGTTGCCTGATTTTTGTTGTTTTCATTTTTTTAAGACTAATAAAAGTTTACAGTTTAGTGAAGGGAATTAAGGTGACAGTCTTGGAGAAAAGATTTTGGTCAGAGGTGACAGATATCATTAACAAATGAAAAAGTTTTGTTTTGTAGTTCCCTGGCATCAGTGGTTTGAATATCACTAAAGTAGAGTATAGACAGAACATACCCCTTGATCTTAAACTTGATCTGCAGTATTTACCAAAGACTGTAAGTGATAAAGTTAATATCCTGTGTATGTGTGTTTTTTCAGGCCACGCCAAGTGTGTAGAGTACATGAAGAGCTTCAACCTGCCCCTGCTGATGCTGGGAGGGGGAGGGTACACTATCCGCAACGTGGCGCGCTGCTGGACTTATGAAACCGCGGTCGCCTTGGACAGCTCCATCCCCAACGGTACAGTGAGGGGAGGGGCCAGACCGGGGGGGAGCAGTCTGTATGTGTGAGGGAGAAGGTGGTATCTTGGAGGCAGAAATGTGTACATCATGTTCAAACATGGCTTCTACACCTCAACCATAAATAACCCCTGTGACCTGTGTAAATTTGGTGCCATGTCTATTATTAAAGACTTTAAGCCAATGTTATATCTACCTTTTCAAGTTTCAGTTTTTGATTCTTATCCTTATATCTTATATCTCTTATGAGATATAAGATATCTCACAACTTAGTTGACTGTCAGATGATGGATGAGGGCGATGAGGATGGTGATGATAATTGTGATGATATAGAATCGTCTGTTTCTCTTATCCTCACTCAGAGCTTCCATACAACGATTACTTTGAGTACTTCGGCCCTGACTTCAAACTGCACATCAGCCCCTCCAACATGACCAACCAGAACACAAATGACTACCTGGAGAAGATCAAGTAAGTTCCTGATGTAAAGTGTCCTTGTATTGGAACTTCATTTGTTTTCCTTCTATGGATTTAACTGTTTGATGCATTTTCATATACCTGCATCAGTTTTAATGAATCGGTCTGATTCGCAGACGTTTATTTCACTTGCTGATGGGTTAGGTGTGAAATGACTACAGTTCCCTGAGGGCAGTTTGCAGTTGTACTACATTGCATGTTCCTGTTGGGTGAAAATGAAAGATGCAGTTAACCCTTCACTGAGAACCTGACTGCAGGGTAATGTTACAGCCTCAGTCCTGCTTCACTTGATGAGGATACTGCTGTATCTCTCCTGTGATGTTTGAAATGACAAGCTGAGCCGCTGTGCCACAGATGCGTTTCTGATTGGCTGTTCATTCGCGGCTAGAAGTCAGACCTGTTTGCATGTGAAGAGAAGAACGGTAACTCAGTGCAGGGCTTTGAACGGAGCGTTGGGTGTGGCGTGACCCCGGCTGACTCCACCGCTGCGCCCCCTGCAGGCAGCGTCTGTTTGAGAACCTGCGCATGCTGCCCCACGCCCCGGGTGTGCAGATGCAGGCCATCCCAGAGGACGCGGTGCAGGACGACAGCGGCGACGAGGAGGAGGAGGACCCCGACAAGCGCATCTCCAGTGAGTCCCTGCCATTTCCCCGGTCCCTCAGTACCCTCCCCAGGGGAGCCAATACACATATATTGAAATGGCAGTGTAGCATAGCGTAAAGCGCAGAGCTTATAACCAAAAGGTTGCTGATTCGATTCCCCGCTGGGGCACTGCTACTTAATCTAAATTGCCTCAGTAAGTATCCAGCTGTATAAATGGATAACATGTCGAATAACTATGTGTGTTGCTCTGGATAAGAGTGTCTGCTAAATGACAATAATGTACTGTAATGAAACAAAACCTCTTTGTGTAACCACCATGGCAGCTGGGTCACACTTTACCCAGCATGCAGTCTAGCAGCTATTGGCAGTCCCCTTAAAACAGAACACATGTCCTTTTCCAGTGTAGCTGCTACCTCACCTCCACACATCTGAAGCGGTGTATGTGACGTGTGTCTGTGTCTTTGTGTGTCTGTGCGTGCGTGTATGTGTGTGTGCGCTCCACAGTCCGCGCGCACGACAAGAGGATAGCCTGCGACGAGGAGTTCTCGGACTCCGAGGACGAGGGCCAGGGCGGGCGAAGGAACACGGCCAACTACAAGAAGGCCAAGCGGGTGAAAACGGAGGAGGAGAAGGACGGGGAGGAGAAGAAAGGTGAGGGAGAGAGAGAGACTCGCCCTCCAGACAGCCCTGCGAATGACCCCACAGACACACATCTGGTGTCAGGTTCTTACATGTGTAAATATCTAGGCCATAAAGCTTGATTGTTTCATGTACACATCAATAAAACACAAGCAGGCTTTGGCTGAGGCTGTTTGCTAAGCAGTTGAATAATTATATTGATATTGATTTTTTGTTCACGTGTTTTACAGATGTAAAAGAGGAGGAGAAAACGGGAGAGGAGAAAATGGACACAAAGGGGTGAGCTTTCGAACAGCGAAGTCCATTTACAGCTGAACAAAATTTAAATCTGTCCCCATCCCCCAACCCTCCAGAGGTTACAGGCTGCCCATCAGTTGTAAATGGTGTGTTAGTGAATACAGGGCATCAGGAATGAGTCCTATATTGAGCGGTAATTGTTATTAATGACTTGTCATCAGGAATTTTGAAATGTAAGTAGTGCCACTATGAAAAATGTTCTCATAGTTCTCAATGTTCTGTTTTCCCACAACAGGGCAAAAGAAGAGCTGAAGACCACCTGAGAGGCTCGGAGCCCCCATGCTTACAGATCGGCATGCTTTTACGGTAGCATCACAACCCCATCCCTACCCATTAGAACTCAATAGCCAAGACAAAGGACTGTAAATTATTTTCTAAAACACATTTTACTATTCACGATACAGCAGGACTTCAAGAAAATGTTGTTGCTTTGCGAGTGTGAGTTGAACTGCGAGTATGACCTTTTTTTTTTTTTTTTTCTTCCTTTCTTTTTCAATGCCAGTCGGTGTGGAATATTTACATCTGGTACTGTTCCGTTATGTAAACCAAGAATAAATGTCACAGGAGTGGTTAAGTAAAATACTCCAGGCATGCAGGACCAGCAGAAACTTCAGTAGTGTGGAATAGGTAGTCACCTGTTGAGGAACTTTCTTTTTCTTCTTCTGTAGTGTGAGGATTTAATGGTAAGTTATTTAAATCATGGGAGTTTTGGCATTTGTTGGCGGTCAGTATTCTGCATTTCCTTTGGGCCGTTTCCACCTTTTACTTTGTACTCACGCGGAGGGTTCCAAACTGTCCTTTTTCACAGCATTTTCTACCTTTTTAAAAATCTTTTTATTACTGTGTAGTCAGGGGAAACTGGAGACCTCTCTCTGAAAATGGGAATATCATCAGGAAACAAGGACAGCCCAGCCTTTTGGTGCCTCTGGTTAGGAGTGTGAGAGCTCAGTGGTTGCAAAATGCCCCTGGATTGCAGAATAATAATTTTGTTTAAAAAAAGCATAATAAAATTATCTGTGAGTTTGTCTGAGGCTATGTCTAGTCACTGCTGTCTTAGCATCTTTTGTAAGGACCCCCTTTTCTTTCTCATTATCAGTTAAATAAGACAAAATCAATGCTGTGTGCAAGACAGTGGGAGAGAATAGTTACTATAGCACAGCAAGATCATGTGTGAACTGTACATACGAGGCCATCACTGATGCACAAAACTATTGGGTAAGATGGCCCATGCTTTAAGTTATGAACAACTTTGAAGCCATTGTGAGGTACTATGTATGTGATCACTAGCTATCTATAATGCAATGTACCATGTCATATCTTTTGATAGGACAGTTAGCTTGAACAGCTGGCTAAGGTTTCAAAAATGGTTCATACACCTAACTTGAAAGGGGTTAGCTGTGCTTTCTTGGCATTAGATGATGGCGGCCGATAGTGTCGACATCAGATAGCAGCGTTCTCTGCAGATTCTTGTTGGATGATGGTCCTCTGTACTATTTCAATCTTAATGTGCAGTGTTTTCAGGTCCTTATCCAAAAGGAAAAGGCATTTAAGTGTTGGCCAGTGAGGCTTCTGTTTTTTTTCCATTTGAAGAACTAGGGTGTTTATTGTAACCTGAATTGTGGACTGCTTTAATGACATCAGTATCAAAGGTCTGGATTTATTTTGCAATGCTTGTGACATTTTATACCTGCTTCAGCATCATTTTCTATTGTTTCCAATACTAGGGCAAGAAATTAATTTTATCTGAGAGGGTCTACTTTTTCAGCTGCATATTTGTGGGTAAGACTTAAACAGAGCACCACTGAGGTCTCTGTTAATTTGTGAGGGCAGTTGAGATGTTAGAGATGTAATGTTTTTGTATTTTCTTTTTCAATGCATTATCATTTTTACCCAACAATGTTTGGTTTTGTATTTTAAAGTATGTGATTTACCTATTAAACATTTGTTTTTCCAAAATGTATGACTTTTTCCTCAGATACTAGTCCTCATGCGTGAAAGCAAAGGTCTCTTGGGCATTGATTTGGACCAATCAATTTTATTAACATTTCAGGTAAGAAAGTGACAAAGTTAGACAATTAAATGCTGTAGGACCTCTTCCTGCATCCCCAGCACCAGAAGCTTTTTCAGAGCCAAAGTCAGTGGGGACCAAACCCCAGTATTATAGCTTCAGTTGGAATCCTTCTACAGAGGGTAATAAAAGTGTCTTCTGATGTAGGAGACAGATCCAGCAAGGCTGAGAGAATCATGAGGAATGTTACCACAGCACTGACCCTCATGTGGTGTTTCTGAAGTGGTGTTTAACTGACCGTTGTCGACATTCTTCCTCCATTTAAGCTTCCAGCTCAAAGTCAAAGTACTGGGGATCAAAGTAATGTATCCTGACGTAGCCGTCTTCTCCACCGCTGCTGTAACTGTAAGAGAGAACAGGTGTTCAGACACACAGGGCAGCAGTGCTATGGACCTGAACCGACGGCCTTTCTCCATGTTCCATTCTTTTGGGTTGCCAACCAATAGACCCATCCACATAAAGGCTGATACTATGTTACATTACCATGCTTTCTAAAGAGGTGCTTTTACGTAAGGAAGCATTTTGTGCACCTTACATGTTCTAGGAACCACCTGTACATAATCACCTGCTTCCCCACTGAAAGAAAGGCATATAACAGCACTGTGATTTCAATCTTAAATCTTAAAATCCCAAGTGTAGTGCTATAACCACCAGGCTGTATACTAGGTTTTTATGCATAAATGGGATTTTACTCCCTGAAATCATGTGATGGAAGGAGCAGTCACAGTGTGGAGACTGAGGGGACGCAGAGGTTTCCTGGGGACTCTAACCTCTTTCCATCAGGATGGAACGCTACACAGTTGATGGGGCCGAAGTGACCCTTCACCCTCCCAAACTCCTCCTCGTAAGCAGCGTGGAAAAACCTGGACAGGAATACATACAATCAATTTACCATCATAGTACACAGTGCTGATCAATCTGAAGAGCAGCTGAATTGATTTCCTCAAAACCACACCACGGTAATGTGTTTGATAAACACTGCCAAATACAGCGAACCAAACACCTTTGTATTGGCCAATTCATTTCCCTTGCATTTAAGATACAAATTCTTATGTTTGTAGACTAGATAATACCTGCTAAAAGATAACCTCAAAAAGACAGCTTTTTCACAAAACAACCTTTAGTATCTTTAAAATGGGGGCCACGTTTAAGTCTAAGTGTAAAATTACATATTACATTTGGCACTGACTGCAAAACCAAAATGAAGATGCCTCCCGCAAACTGGACATTTCTACCTCATAGGCGAGGTACCCAGGACGCGAAGCGGGTCTTGTTACAAGCACAAAAGATGCTTTTCTTTATCTGCTTTTTTGTTCTTGTGTTGTTATTTTCTGTTGAGTCATTGATTTCATACTGCAGCTAGCAATCCCAGGAGTACATGTGCTGTTTGAGCACACAGACAGCAGACAGAAGAGAGGGGGCTGGCCAGTGCCGCTCACCTAGCCTCAAACTTGCCAATCCTTGTGGAAGTGGTTGTGACTTCCATGGCTTCCTGTCCACCTCCCATGACCACCTGCAACACAGAGACGGACCCACAGGTGAGGGTCAGAGATCACTGACTGAATGGGTTGACACAGGGGTCACACAGTGAATAGGCTATGACTGAAACCACTTGAAACGGTAGAGCTACAGATGTGTAGATGAGAAAGGTGGACATACTGAAATCTGGAAGTCGGCTTCCGTGGCACTTTGTTTTGTAAGTGCCATTCGCAGGTAAATGCTATTACAGTAAAAACAGAGTGGAGCAGGAGGAGGATCAGAACAGGGGTAGGGATTGTCTTACATGGTCCATAATAGGGGAGATGGCGGCAGAGTTGACCGGCCTCTCCGTCTTGAAGGACTTGATGTGCTCGAGTGACGTGGAGTCAAACAACTGCAGGTAAAGGATGCAGGGAAGCACAACCAAACATGGGAGTCAGACACAATCAGCACAGACTAACCAACCCTGAAAGCCAAACACATTTTGAACCATTTGTGGCACATACATGTACTTCTGCTATTACCAATTACAAAACTCACTCATTTCTACAGGATCCCATACTAATAGTGCATCTCTTGTAAAGTTGTACAGGATTAGCTCAAATCTTTGCTTCGAAAACCCAGCCCTACGGCTCCCCCTATTCTCCCACAGCTGGAAGAGTCCCGACCTTGGCTGTGTTGTCTTTGGAGGCGGTGATGACCGTGGTGAGATCCACAGAGGTCTGGATGTCGTTGATCTGCTTGGTGTGCTCCTTCACCTTCCGCAGCGCTTCCCCGGACTGCGAACGAGAGAGACAGTGAGCGTCACCTGGATCAAACCCAACGGGACTGTGTGCTGAGCTCCCTGCTCAACACTAACGTCATGCCACCATCACCAGTGAAAGGTCACGCCAATGTGCCTCAGGAGCAATGATCAATGATCAGGAGAACAGAGTTACTGTTGCAGAGGAGAGACCGTATAAGCCGCAGTACCTTGGCGCTGAATTGGTTGATCTCTCCGTTCTCCAGCCCGGCAATCACGAACTCCCCCAGAGGCCCCCACACCGCACTGGTGATTTTGGACTCGCTGCACGGCACGGACAGGTAAGGCTGGTTGTCTTCTGTGGTTGGAGGAAGGAGGAGGACAATCAGGTCAAAACCCCCTGACAAATCAATACTGCATATCCACCCTAAAAATTCCTCTCTGGCAAATTAACACCGCGCCACTGACAAATTAGCACTGCGCATTCACCTCACAAATTCACTGATGTTCACACCAGATGGTGTGTGGCGTCCCATATATGACCACAACATTATTAAAAAAACTCAAACATAGTTTAGGCTAGCCCACTCAGACCACCGTAAGTCACAATATATGTTAGTATAGCACAAGTTAATGTTGCCATTATTTATCACTAACTGCCACTGCAAAACCAGCAAACAATAGTAATGACATTTTTAGTAAAAGGAACTTAGAAAGTAATTGGAGGTAGGGATTACCTATCTGCTGAGGGTCCCGAAGGTCAAAGTAATTCAGGAAGCACTGGTACCCCATCTGCTTGTCTGTGGAGAACATGATGATGTTCCCGCTGAAGTCGAAGCCGCAGGTCCTGACCGCAGAGCTGGTGTTCAGCAGGGCCAGCTGTTTGCCTGCACAGAGACAGAAAAGTCAGCCGTTTTTAAATTAACCAGGGACTCAAAAGCTTAAGTATCAAAGCATGTGCACACAATAGCATTATTACAGAATCATACCACACGTCTTGACTTTTTCTTAAATATCAATGAACAGGGTGCTCTAACCCTGCTTTCCCCAACTAACAGTACAGGTTTTCAAATACAAAACTTGTGTGCAGCAACACAGCAGCACCCTATCAATACTGTTTTAAAGGAATGCAACTTCCAAATTTTACATACATTTTGAGCCTCCTTAATAGGAGGCAGTTTTTGGAAAAGTTCATGTGTCTAGATCAGGGGGCCGTAACTCATCCTGAGTCCAGACCCATACACAGATCCATGAAAATGCAAACCTGACTTTTGTTAAACACCCAGCTGTCCCTCACATCTTCAAAATTAGACAGTGCACAAATCCCAACAAAGAGCAGGATGTTCTACTTGCCTGTCTCACAGTCCCACAACCTGCAGCTATTGTCTGCAGACCCAGTCAGCACACTCTTGGTGTCCCCTGTGTCATCAGTTAAGGGGGGACATACACACTTTGTAATCAGCAGCAGACATTTACTCACATGGCCCAGGGGAAAGAGCTCAACTAAAGTGTTCTTACGAGCCCACCATTGAATTAATTCTCCAAATAACCAGTATCCTTGAAATAATAGCGCTACTGAATCAACAACGTATAACCACACAATCTTAACTACTGACTATCACACGCTGGCACGAAAAAAAACATATGCTCAACCTTTTTTTATGAGGGCATTGAGGGTGTAAGAGTACTGAGTCTAAGGTATGAATCGGTCCTCTGAAGGCAGTGTAATTCAAGTTTACGAATGAACATTTCGCAGGTTCACTTCATGCATTTGAAAGAACAAATTACTAATGCAAAGATACAATTGACGAATGTGAGAACATGGATTGGCTTCCAATTCATGGGGTTCATACAAGCTGTACATTCATACAGGTTGCTTACTTTTCACTAACGATCTCCCAGAGTAAAATACCAAAGCTTTGACTAATGAAACAGCACGCAGTCAGGATAAGCGCAAACGTAATTGTGTCCTGTGAAAAGACACTACCCAATCCCAAAATTTATGACAGAGCACAATTTATAGTGCACAAGCTTGATGGTGTTCAAGAATATGTCACTGCAACAAACCTGGAATATGTAACAAAGGCGTCAAAAACACATGGCATGTGTCTTAAATGGGAAATTCAGGCCTGCTTTCAGAAGGATACAGTCGACATCCACACACCAGACAGCCCCGGTGTGACCATTGTAGGTGCCCAGCCTCTCCCCGTTGACAGAGTACCACACGTTCACGACCTGCACACAACAAAGTGTGGTGAGCACTCAGCAGCTGTATGGAACACAATGTTCACACAATGTTTCAGAATTTTTCAAAGACGCAGTGTCCCAACTCCAGGGAAAAAGGTCAGTAACTGAATACCATCTTCATTTAACATGCTTCTCCACTTAAGACTTGGCCAAACCCAGAGCATGATTACTTCAAAACACTTTCTCTGGGGGTATTCCTAGATTGCCGTCCCTGACATACCGTGTCCTTGGCAGCTGAGAACAGCAGGTCTCCTTCTCTGTTGTACTTGATCTGTGTTATGGACCTTTCATGGCCCTGCAAGAGGATTGGTTTCTGCAAGAGTGGAGAGTTGAGTATCATCATTAAGTGGCACCAGAATAAAAGTATTGGTCGTATGTGACATTTCTTATAATTTTACACTGTCCATACAGCTGGACATTTACAGAAGCATCCCTGCTGAAGGGCCTTGCTCAAGGCCAGAGGGCCCCACCTCGGAAGTGAACCTGCAACCTTTACATTAAAAGTCCAGCTTTATAATCAATACACCACACAGATAAAGTTGCTCATGCAACATCATGTTAATACCGGCCTCTTGAACGAAGTTGTTTCAATACCTATCATGTGTTCATAATCTTAAATTGTTATTCTGGGCCCAACTGAACAATTAATCTCTGAATACTGAAGACCTGCTTGTATTACCTATTTGTTTAAAGGGCTCAAAAGCAGAAATATATAAACCATTTTCACTTTTGCCCTTCTATGACAACAAACACTTCCAAGGTGTAGCAAAAACTAACATCAGCTACTGGTACATGAACAAATCGAATTCATGGAAAGCTCTGCTGGTACTAAAACTAGCATACACAGTGAGAAACACTGATAAGAGTATGCCTGTGAGGATTCATTCAACGATTGCTCCAACATTGTTTCACATCGGTCTTTAACGGCAGTGCCGTTTTTTCAAGTGAGAAAATGACAACCGCACCATGCTGGTCACAACAGATAAGAAAGTTAGCAGACAAACTGGGTAGACTTACAGCTTGCTTCCAGTTTATGATCAGCAAAGGGAACGGATGACAATACTAAAACACGCAAAAAAAACACCCCGGACTGCGGACAACCCCAAAGCTAAACCCAAATGTACACCAATATGTTAAAGACGACTATGGACTACACATGCTTGTTTTATAGGTTTAGAGACGAACACTCTACAGTCAGGCAACAAAAATGCATGACGAAAACAAAGAGCTCACTGGTTTACTTGAAAAAATCTACATCCAACTTTTACATTTGAGAGGGTTCATCTTCCGAGTGAAAAAGAGGGGAAATATCATAAACATTACGCAGCAACTTCAGAATACAACGTTGCTTAACGAAAGGAATCCATGATGCCCTAAGTAAATGGCAATCTGTAGGCTATCCAGCTAGTTAGCTACATTACCACCCTACTGGCTATACATCCCTCGTCCAAACTCGCTAAATCATCTCACTTTGTGAACCAAAAACTCACCATTTTCGCCCTAAGATGTGAACAGATGTCTCCCCGGTGGCTTAAGATTAGTATTAAACACTACGTCTCAAAAAAAAGCACGTTAAATTTGCAGCCAAGGCCTCACATGTGCGGAAAGCGCCCGGCTGAAACGCGAAAGGCGGAAGTGATGTGTCAGAGTTCAAAGGGCGTGTGGGATGTTCTTGGGACTTGCAGTCTGCATGCTATAATCATACAATAGAAAGAATTGCAGCATCTTCGATGCACAGTAACCAGAATGTGTCTGAATTCGACATGTCTTGATGTACCAGTTTACGAGGAGCTTAAATTGTAACTCACAGTCACAATTCTGCGCAATGTTGCAGCAGCTTACTTTCCGATTTACTGCGCGACGCAGTAAAAAGTTAAGCGCTGGTCCATGATGAGGCCAAGCAAAAGTGTGGGAGATGCTTTCAGCACGGCTGTGAATTAGTCATTTATATATTTATACTCGCTTATACTACTCTTGTTGAAATATGAAGATACTTTTATACTTAAACTGACGTCCACGTGATTAGTTTTGGTAAGTGCATTCAGGAAATTGGAAGTATAAGAACATCCGCCAAATAAAACACACGATTTAAGAATTTTGTTACTTCACTACTTCACTAACTCAAATGTCAACATTCATCTGTTTGTGTAATATATATATATATATATATATACACACACATATATATATATATATATATATACACACATATATGGCATTAGTTCCTAATTCTTAGTAAAACTACCACAGCATCAGTCAAATCATTTGTCATTCATATTTTAATTCCAAAGACATGTACAGTGACAAATTAATATATAAAAAGAAATGAAATACAGCAAAAAAGTAAAGAAAAGCAATGCAATCTTTGGTACCTGATTATTATGGTGTTATTCCTATATGAGCAAGATGCAAGTACAAAACAAATATAAGGATGGACGTTGAAAAGACAATGGACACGCTAAAGACTGTGTTGAATTGATAATGCAGGATTTGTTCAGAACTGAATCAACCCGGAGAGATTCAGAACTGGAGAAAGTTTCAAGGTGCAGCCCACAGGTGTAGACCGTGCAAAAGTGTCTTCATGTCAGTGCTTCAATACAGTCAAGCTGTGGAAGACTTGGGTCGTTTATTGAATAACTTATGGTAAATTAGTGTTAAGCGACCACTGGCATCTGAGGTGGGTAAATACGCCACTTAAACCAACATGGCAGGTTAGCCTAAAGAGGCACAGTTACATCATAATCAATGCATCGCATCCTCACGCTCACGCCCCTTTCCCCCAAATTCTTATGCACAGTGCGCACCTCGCAGGAGTTAAGAGTCGGGACAGTGCAGAGACTGCAATCTAGGTTTAACTGAATGAGGCCATATCAGATTCATACATCAAAAGTATATTTCTGGTAGTTATTAGATGCAAGCTGAATAATAACAATATATTAGCTTTTCCTCCTTATTGACAAAACTGGAAAATTTCTTTCAAAAAAATGTAAATGTGACAAACTGAACAATGACATGTGAACGAGACTATGTCATGTTACACGAAAAGTACATTCTTTTTTGAATTATGGAAACAAGAACCTTGTACTTCATAATGTAAAAGAAAAACAACAAAACACCCACACACAGTTAACAGGTTGGAATTGCATAGAAAAAAGACCTGGTTTGACAATCTTTCATTTGCTGTCCTGTACTGGAAAACATGTTAAACTTGTAAATAGGAAATGCTTTCCTTGCAGACTGGCATTTCCATTAAGTTTCTCAGATCTTACAAATGTAAATAAAAATGATATTTAAATCAGGCGATCTAGAAAATTCCAATGTGAGGCCCAAATCGTGGCTTGTCTGTAGAAATGCTTGTTTCTTTTTTGTCTGGCCATGAAATCATAGAAATAAAGCATATGTATAAAATATATTTGTTTATTCCTCTTTGCATGGGACATGCAGGTCTTTTTTTTAACTACAGGAGTGACACGGCGTGAACATAACTGCAAAATCAGCCCAAGAGAAAAGTATGTTATTAGATTAAAAAAGTTAAAGTAATGTTTTGTATAACGATTACGAAAAATCTCAAATATATAAATACCCAGAAAGACAGCTGTGTTCTTGTTGCAGGTACAGAGTTATTATATCTCACTGTGTCATTGAAAAGATAAATACAAACTATGAATGTAAGTGAATTCTGCAACATATAAAGGTGCAAAGAAAGATTGACCAAAATAACTTGAGCACTGACAGATAACCCTACACTCCTTCTGCTACTGTAGCCCCATGTTTTAACATTTTTACCAGTTCCCTAAATGAAAACGTCCTTGCGTAACTTTTTTTTTCCTCCAAATTACAGCTCATTAAAATCCTGTTTTCAGATTTTGGATGCAATTCAAAGCTGACTCTTTAAACCTACGCAGGCAGCTCACCCCCCCCCCCCCCCCCCCCACAAACTGCAAAGCGAGACCGACACACTGCAGCTCTCCACACACAGGTTAAGGCAGCAAACCAAAAGCGTGCTAGCGGAAGCGGCTAGCCATGCATTTGCTGTTGTAACGTGCAGCGCAGAAGCTCCGAAAGTGGCCATCCAGCGAGCGCGACATCAGCAGAGGCAAGAGCAGCAGCAGGCGGCAGCAGCAGCAGCAGCAGCAGCTCAGTTCAAGGGCAGTCTGCCAAGACAGATCCATACAAGAGCATCGCCCGTGCACACACACACACACCCGCGCCCGCACTGACGTGTCACACCGCTCCGAGAGCTTCGCCGCCGCCTTCGCAAAGCGGGCGGCTCGGCCTCTGGTCCGTTCTGCTCGTAAAAGCAGGGAATGTTCATGAATGTGTGCTTTACGGAAAAGAAACAGGAATGGAAAAACAACAAAGAGAGGAAATATCTCGACGGGGACCGCGATTCCCCTGCAAGACACGCTCCCTCTATTAAAAAAAAAAAAAAGTGAGAAGTGGCAAAATCTTGCTGTGGCTGAGGACTGGAATAGAGAGAGAAGGGGGGAGAGAGGGGAGGGGCTGGGGGACGGGGCTCATTCCTGCGCGGTCAGGGCGCAGGCCTCGCCCGCCGCCTCCGTGTCCAGCTCGGGGCCGCAGTGGCAGGCCGGCGGGTGCGGCGCGTGGGCGGGCGGAGTCTCTGGGTCGGGGCTGCTGAGGAGGCTCGGGCCGCCCTCGTCAGAGTCCGTGGCGGCCGGCCCCTGCGCGGCGGGGCCCTCGGCGGGGCCCTCGGCTGAGCCGTCGTCCTGGCTGCTCATGCACTGCACCTTCTTGCTGAGCTCGTTGCGCTCCGTCTGCAGCGCGCGGCACAGCTTCTCCAGCCGCACCACCTTCCCCTGCAGGCCGTCCAGCTCGCCGTCGCGCAGAGTTTTCTGCAACACGCAGGCACATCACAACACATCACATCAGCGGCTCAGCGGATAGAGCAGCCGACTGGGGATCGGAAGGTCCCCGGTTCGAATCTGGCTCCTCCGGGCAGAATGTCAAAGCCTTAAGCAAGACACTGAACCCTAAACTGCTCCCAGTGGCCAGCTGGTACCTTGTATGGCAGCCTCTGTCACTGGTAGGCAGATATGAGCCACAAACTTGTAAAAGCGCATTGAGTACTCAAAAGTAGAGTAGAAAAGCACTATATAAATGCAGTCAATTTACCATTTAGCAGACACTCTTATCCAGAGTTACTAACATAGGTTACAGTTTTGTACAATGTTATCCATTTATACAGCTGGATATTTAATGAGGCAACTGTGGGTTAAGTGCCATGCCCAAGGGTACAGCAGCAGTGCCCCAGCAGGGAACCAAACCGACAACCTTTCGGTTACAAGTCCTGTTCCTTAACTACTGTGCTACAGTTGCCCCATATTTCCAGGCATTATTCATAAGGCTAGCCCACGCCTTTATGAAGGTCCATTCAGTGCCCTGCCCACTAACTGCTGACCGCTGGCCAGCACACATAATAAGCCTTTGAAATATTCTCAGCCACTTCATCACCAAACAATAACCGGACCACAAACTACACTGGCATCACATCTCTCTATTCATAAGACACAAAAAACACACGCCGAAGCCAAACTAGCTACCATGGTGACGGGGCAGGAGTTTCCCCCAATCCTCCTTCTAAGCAGACAGCAGGCAACGGGCAACTTCTGCATATAACGGACATCTATGGTATGAATAAAGCTTGAAACAATAACCCAGTTATAGAACTTCACTCTCACTGAACTTCCTGGTAAAATATGGATAGAAAGAGTGGCGGCAATAAAGGGTTACCTCCTCTGCCATCTCCAGAAGGGCCTTGTTGCTGCTCTCCCACCTCGAGCGGTACATCGTGGTCTCTTTCTCTAGCTTCTTAATCTTCTTGGTCATCTGCAGCCACACACAGACACAGCTTAGCTCCAGATGACCAGGATAGGGATGACAGAACAGGCTCTGTACAAGAGGGCGCATTTACTCACCTTCTCCATCTCCTGTTTGAATGTCGTGAACACCTCGTTGCTTTTGGAAAGCGTGTTCTGAAACTCTTCAAACTTTTCTGTGTACAATGACAACTGTGGAGGAAAAAAAATATATATATAATCAAAAGGAAATATTATGCTGGTGCTTCACTTGAAGATGGGGTGCAATGGCTGTGAAATTGTGTTTAAACATTACGCACTTCTCATCCGAGACGTACTATCACATTATTATCTGCCTTCACTGGTATCGAAATTAAATACACACAATCCCATCTGAACACTTCATCTGAACATCACTTCACAGAGTATTTGCATTGGCTAACGCTTTTGTTCAAGGTGACTTACGGTGCTTTCCCCATTTGCATTTCAAACAAATTCTGCCAACTGTTTCTACAGCCAGGTCCCTCCAAGAAGGATACACTGTATCCCACAGCCTAGGGCCCAAGGTGCCTTCCTGTATGAGTGTGCTAGAGCTAACCGGAGTTTGCAGTTGTGCTAAGATGGTAATACGCGAAGGCATTTTGTGCTACAGACTAAACCGATTTGGCACGGTTCAAAAGGCAGTACAGAGGATCACCCCAAACAACCTCACAGTTTTACAGAGAGTTCCCAATAAGCTGAACTAGGAGCCCCGTATTACAAAAACAGTGAGATAAGTAAATTTGTTTGTTTTGCTCATATTCTATATTGATGTACTAACATAGATAAAGTAAAGAAATGACTGACGGAATATCATGTCACACACAAGCATCACAGTACTTCCACAGATGTAACATATACTGAAGGAGCTCTTGAGTGATTACATGTGAGGAAACTACAGCAGGTTTCTCATTACTCTGGAGTGCAGTTGCAGTTAGCATGTAGTGCTCCTTTACAGTGATACAGTGATACAGGTAGCGATACAGCACATTCGGAAGCACCCCCCTCCTTCACGGTGTTGCCTCTCACCTGCTGCTTGAGGTGGACTTCCTGCTGCTTCATGAGCTCACACATCCGCTGGGATTCTACCGCCTCTTTCAGCAGCTGAGGGGAGAGATACAAGTCTGACCAAGTACAGGAGCAGCCCAACCAACCAGAAGACAGGACCCACTGTGTCCCGCTCACAGAGGTGACACACCAGCCTCCATCACAACACGTGAAAACCTTTCCTCTTTGCAAACTGAACTCTGATTCTTGCCTACCCAATACTGACAAAAGCCTAGCATGAGATCCAAATCCAACACTTCATAACATGTATCTACTCTGCACCCTGAGTAATGTTCCAAAATGACACAGAAATTGGTCTCTTGTCAAATAACATTATTCACAATTGGCACAGGTGTTGTTCCAAATGCATCGGTATAGCTAGCCCAGGACCAGGGCTTATGAAGCCCCCTCTATAACCAAACCCCTGTAATACACAATGCACACCTCATACCGGGTGTGGCTTCACTTACAAAGTCTTTCTCCCTCTGGTGGCGGTCCTCAGACTCCTTCAGCAGCTCCTGGGCCTGGTGTAGCTTAGCATCCACAAGCTGCTGCTGCAGGTCTTTGTGCTTGAACACTTTATCTATGTGCTGTAGGAGTGAGGGGAGGAGGGGGAGGAGAGAGTCTATGTTCATCAGTTCATTCCTCACATTTTCTGCATGAACATGACCAAAACGCTCCGGGCTGTTAAGGGCTGTTATGACTGTTACGGTTAAGGCGAAGCTTTGCAAACAGACGTCTCTGAGAAATGTGTTTATTCAAGCTGTAATGGCTGAGGAATAAAAAGCATGTGACCCATACCTGGCACAAACATTTCACTTTAAAACAAGAGGCTGAAGCAGGCACTGTGCTGCATGTGGACCAGTGCCAACAGTCTGAGAATAACAACCGTCAGAAATTCTAATAGCTGGGACACCTTTTCATGCTTTAGTAGCTAAATTACCACTCGCTGTACAAATTCAGGTGACAGGGAGCACCAACCCCTATGACACTGTTAACTGATAACAGACATTCCTTTGATTTTTGCCGGCCTGCTGTCTCGAGCGCTTGGTTGGTCTCTCTCGTTCGCTAACTGCATCCTGTCTAGCGCCCCCTGCTGGCCTCACCTCCTCCCGCAGCTCGTACTGCTCGATGAGCTTCTTCAGCTTGTCGGCCAGCTCCATGTTCTCCTGCCGCAGGCTGGCGTTGCGCTCGTTGTGCTGCTCCATCTGCGCCTGGATGTCGTTGAGCGTCACCTGGAAGTGCGAGGTCACCTCCTTGCGCTTCTCCTCCTCCACCCGGGCGCGCTGCATCCCGTCCTCCTGCGGGGCCCGGGGACATACGGTGGGGGGACGAGACGACGACAGGGGTCAGCAGGTACAGCAGTGGGAGCGGGCGGGGATATTACAGCACACACTGTGCACCTCTGCTTCGTATCACTCAATTCATCACATACAAGTGGCTCAACCATGAAAGAGGTGTTAGTGCCTCAACATTCATACGGTCTGCTGTAGATCTCCATACTGTGCGACTGAGGTTAGCATTTGCCCAGAGTCCACCTTCTTCAAATATGTTTATATAAGTTTATATACAGTACCAGTCAAAGGTTTAGACACACTTTTATTTTTACCATTTTCTGCATTTTAGAATAATAGTAAAGACACCAAAACTATGAAATAATACAAATGGAATTATGCAGTGATCAAAAAAGTGTTATGAACAAATCAAAACTACCTTATATTTTAGATTCTTCAAAATAGCCAAAAAATACTTTTTTGGAAAGAAATTCAAACATAGACAAATACAAATCGCCAAGTTGATGCCTAAGAAAAAAAATCAAGCATTTAAGCATAAGTCTTTAGATAAAAATGTCTTTGAATGTCTCAGGTGTGTCCAAGCTTTTGAGCGGTACTGCGAGTTTACTGCACTGTGCAGTACGAGGTGCAGTGGCGTGCGGTCGGGAGCTGGACCGCACCTTGAGCGTGCGGTTGTGTCTCTGCAGCTCCCGGCACAGGCTCTCCAGCTTGCTGCGGGCCAGGATGGCCTTGCTGTGCTCGTTCCTGAGGTGGTCCTTCTCCTGGATCAGCTGCGTCTGCTTCTTCTGCAGGGCCCGCATCTGCTTCTGAGAGTTACGGTGCTCCTCCAGCTGCAACACACCACGTTACAGAGCACTATTGAATTTCAACTAACATGAGGGCCAGACTGACTGCTTAACCCAACTCAATATATTACATTAGAATATTGCTTTACTTATACAAATATCAGGACCAATGCGGGGCATTTAGGAGGTTTTTACTATGGCAGCAATTTTCAGAAGACCAAATTAGGCAATAATGTTGTAAGATAACAAGAAACATAGGGCTAAAGGAGGTGTAGGTCAACTCCAGACTTCAGGTGAAGGCAGATGTCTGTTAACAGCAGATGCAGGGAAGAAATGATGTGGCTCAAATTCCACGTATTACCACGGAGTAAGTCAGCAAGCAAACCACATACTGACATGATAGGTTCCATAAAACAAATTGGCTTTCACTGTTTGTTAGAGTTAAATAAGGTAAGCCCACAGGACTTCACTGCAGTATTAAAGATAAATATTGTGCTTGGTGATGAATGGATCACGGGTACTGCTGTGAAACAGCCCTAAAAAAAAGTTCATTGAAGTCCTCAGTGTTGAAGGAAGTGCTGAGGTAAGCCACATCAGAAACACAACTTTTGCAATAGACAGGGCAAAACATGTTCCTAGTCACAGAGAGAGGTGTCAGCGATTGGGAAGAACGTTTTTAATCCGCTAAAAAGGTTTCAAACCTATTGCCCTGGTTACTGCAACCCCTTCACTCCATTCCTTGGCTCCAGATTCGACAACCAACCCCTGCCATGTTTGGATTTGCAAGGTCTCCACATACAGTTACCACTGAAAAGCCTTTTTCATGCACACCACCACATTTACATTTACAATTATTCATTTGGCTTACGCTTTTATCCAAAGCAACTTACAAGTGAGGCAGAGTACAACACAAGAAAAAAGCCATGTAATGAGTCAACAATATTAGAAGCACTGCATGAAAAAATTTCAATCTTTGGCCAGACAAGGTACAAGCCAGCTGGTAGAGAAATGAGTACATTCAACTATAATTTTTTTTAAAGGAAAACAAAGTTTAAGAAATGAGAGACTGCTTTAGGTGGTAGTGTTTCAGGTGATCAGGTGAGTGTGGAAGAGCTGCGTCTTCAGGTGTTTCCTGGATATAGTGAGGGACTTGGCAGAACAGATGAAGTGTGGAAGTTCACTGGGTAGTGATTTTGTGCCACGATGTGACGGGACCACCAGACGCCATTTAGTCGAGGAGCGAAGTGGTCAGGAGGGAATGCAGACTTGTAACCGCCAGCACATTCTTGCTGGTGATGCTGTAGATTTTAGCAGCAGGGCACTTGTTTGTAGCTTCCACTTCATTAATTACCATGATCTTAAAACCTGCATCCAACTCTTTCCCCATCTCTTGGATACTCGCCCAGCATTTGATCCACTTTATTCCACAAGGTCACCGCAGGTAGGCATTGTCCTAACACTAACTACTCAGCGCAAATGCTGAATACACTCTATTCAGTGATGTCACTTTGGCAAATGGCATTGATTTTCCTCACTTAGCTTTAGCAGTTCTGACCTCTCTGTGAGCAAAGAGTGCTGGATTTTGAAAAGGAATGTTTTGGTGAAACGACCCGCCTTACACTTGGACGATACAGCACTGCCAAACTCATACTAAAATGTCACATTCCCACATGAGAGCATTCCCTCTGTACTTCGTAGAACTATTTTAAATAGAAAAGCATTTTCTCTAACATACATCTTTATTAATCATCCTATACCGTTATTTTGCACGTCAAGAGAAATTTGAAGTTAGATTCTTTTACTATTATTTTGAGGAAGAATGTAAATAATTTGCATCCATTGCTGTTCATTGTATGAGCAGCACTCTAATCCTGCTACAGTGAACTGCAGTGTTATCACCCTCTGCCCACTCATTTTTAAAATCTCTTTTAGCTGGCTGACCCTGACCCTTGTCCAGCCAGCACAGTCTATCTCAGGCTCCTCGGCACAGTCAGCTGAACAGGAGTGGAGCTCCTGCCAGCTCTGACCGGGTGCCAGCCTCCTTAAAGTGCTGGGGCGCTGACAACTCACCAGCCACTTCAACATACCTCGCAGGCTGAGGAAACACAGATACCCGGGCCAACAAAACCCTAACAGAGTCC
This sequence comes from Megalops cyprinoides, assembly GCF_013368585.1. NCBI lineage: Eukaryota > Metazoa > Chordata > Actinopteri > Elopiformes > Megalopidae > Megalops > Megalops cyprinoides. Next base: position 17,990,963 of record NC_050603.1, read on the forward strand.
ACAGCACTTGCGACAGTATTGCGCTACATTACATACAAGCCTCATGGCTGCTGTTGCTTTAGGCAGCTTACACTTTAAATTCCTATGGCTGGAATAGTACAAAATGAAAAGCACTAGCTCCACCATCATTGTGTGTTGTGTGCGTTATGCCCAGGGACATACATACAAAAATTCAATCTTCTACTGATACAGAGTTTGATAAAGTAGTAGTGAAAGTAGGAAGAACTGTTCAGAGAAATACCCTTGGTACACTAAAATGAAGACCTACTGTGTCCTGTCAGCAGCGTGCTTTTCACAGAAATCATGATAATCTCTGATGCTGAGCTTTCAGGGCTTAAAAGCAACCATATTGCACCACGGTTCCACCAACACCCTGCCCCATTTGGTTATCTGTGAGCACGCTGCTCTAAGATTGACAGAATTTCTTTTATATCCTGCACTGAGCTGAGAGGAAATGACTGGCGGGTAGAAGGAGGACTGGGGAACAGACTCACCAGTTCAGCATATTTCTTGCAGAGGCCTGCCAGTTTCTCCTCTGGCGTGCTCAGGGTATTGAGGGTCTGCATTAGAAGGGTGATCTCCTTCCCTGTGCAAGCAAAAGCACACCATTTACATTATCAGGCCAAAAGCATAACGTAGCCCACTGAGACCCTGCTTTCTGTAGGTTGTGTTCAACCACATGTATATATTGAACAGATATTCAATTCTGCATTCCTCACATCCTGACATGATACATGTCTAGAGGGATTTGGCTGGAAACAAGTCCTTCCTCTGCCTTCAGCATTGCAGAGCTAGCAATGGATGTTCTGTCTTCGACTACTTTCCTTCATGAATATTCATAACGGGACAGCAAGCAAGACGAGAACCTTCATTCCCTCCAGCGACAGAATTTGCACTGATTTAAGCATTTGGAGCTGAATATCTTCTCAGTAAATAGAATATCTGGGCTGAACCCAGGCTTAAGGTTTGAAAGCAACCATACCTAATCCCTTGACCTTCTTCTTCTCCTGCATTTTCTTCTGGTCCTTCTCTGCAACGCTGCCGTTCAGTTTGGGCTCCTCCGGCTTGCCGTCCTCTTTCTCGGCCACACCGTTGACCTCCAGGCCGTCGGGCTGGCCGTTGCAGCCCTCGGGGGCCTCGGGCAGGGCCCCGTCTTCACCGCTGTCCTCCTGGCAGTAAGTGTTGAGGATGTCCTCCAGCTGCCGGCTCAGCTCTTCCGCCATGTCGCAGGACGCCGTAGGCACTGTGGCCTCCACCTCTGGACTCAACAAGGGGAAGAGGAGCATACCTGCCAATTACCATGTTACTCACCGTTTCCACTCATTCCCACGCACGCACACACACACACACACACATACAAAGATGTGCACACAACCTGACAGGCATTCTCCCGGACCGCCCTCACCACTGTCAACCACGTCCACATATGTCCTCAGCCAGGGGCTACAGCCGTTTTGCTTCACATCGAATGCTTGGCGGGACGGGCACGTTGCTTACCGCCATTCTTGGCCTGAGCGTCCACTGGAGGGGTGACCGACTGCTGTCCGTCTGTCCCTTCCGGACTGCCTGGAGCCTCGGGCGCCACAGCGCTTCCCCCGGTCGCCTCCTCCGCGCTGGCCTGTGCCCCTCCGCTGCACTCCTGCTCCTGCCCCTCACTGTTCTGCTTCTTCATATTTAGGCCTGAAAACACAGTTCCAAGTAACCAGTTGTTTGCTTGAGCGTTTACTGGAATGACGTCTGCTGGGAAATACCAATGTAGTGCCAAGAAAAGTACCTACTAATAAGTGAAACCGCAGAGGTACATTCGTTGAGCGATCGCCTGTGTGTATGTAACTTAACGTTCGCAAACTCTGCAGGTAGATTAGTAACACAATCCTGTGGGTGTTTACGGCTGTTGTCAATGTATTGGTAACGCCTTGGTAATAAAATCAAACAAGCAGCCAACCGTTTTTAACGGCGTCGCATGGCTAGGTAGTACTAGTTAGTTTACAATCCCCTCCTTGCGAGAAGGTACAAACATTACAGCGTGGCTAGCAGGCAAGTTAGTTAGATAACTTGTAAGATTTAATTTGTTTCATGACAGCAAACTGAAACAAAAATGTCCAGGGTGGGTGGCAGGTCCCATCTGTTTACTCAGACACTAAGTCAGCTTGAGAAACCCTGGCAAATTGAGTCACGTAACCACGCAATGAGTCGCTAGCTAGCTAAGAAGTCTGTCGTAATGGAAGTAGCTAGTTAGCCAGCTAGTCCATACTTTGTGGAAAACAAATAGCTACTTGAATATCTCGCTGGCTAACGTTGCGTCTGAGGTGATTCGAAGTACTAATTACACTTCTTGATGGCAAAAATAAGGAATCACTTTTAGAATCCAAATACACATAGCTTGGAAGCTGGCGATGCTACGGAAATTGATGACTACCTTGCGATAGCTAGCTGGAGTTAGCTAGCAAGCTATCAGGACTTGCGCGAGTAGCTAGCCAGAGCAACCTAAGACAATCTACAAAATCTGAGGCGTTAGAGAGGAGCAGACAAAAATCAGCCCAGTTCTCGAAATATTTACTGTAAAGTCCTGTATTAAAATAAAAATATTTAAGGGCAGTGTTTTACCTGAGTCGTTTCAAGTAACCACAACAATTTCACTTCAACTGATCGCTGCCAACTGACACGGGAAATGCCGGAAAAATGTGCACTGTGATTGGTGAAAGGACGACGGAAGTTCCTAAGTTTCCTCAAAAGATGCGTCGGGAAAATATAGAAGAGGTGGTGCCCACCCGCAGGGTTTGCTGGGAGACGTAGTCTTGTAGGGGGGGGTTTAAACGTGTAGTCACAGCTTTGAAGCGCTAGCGTGCGCAGTGTTATATACGAGAAGATAAATTGAAATTCCTCATTTCTATAAATATACAAGAATGAAATAATAAAAAAAATCTGATGTACTCATAATATCACCATCTTCTTAGCAAATCACCTACTTTACCCAGCAGAAGGCCACTACAACTCTGCCAGGCTTCCCTTCCACCATTTCCACCTACCTAAATCATGTAGAGCAACACACACAGACTGGTCTATTCCCTCTCCACCTACTCCCATCCCACCGCCTCTTCATCTCTCTCCAATGGTTACTAACTACAGCTTGCACCTGTTTCAACAAAGTACTGATGTACTGTTGGCCTCTAATACATACACACCACAGATGTTCTGTATATGGGCCAGACATTCACCCGCTTGTGCTCTACATTGGAAGTTATGTCTCTGTCATTGTTGAAGCTGTAAGTATTCCATTACCAGAATTCTGCAACTGTCACTTCAGTGGTGCAGTTTGCAGTTGCACTATTCATTGTTCTATTTATTATTTAACAATATCTCCTTATTGTCCTATGTTTTATGTTTATTTTAGGTTGTGTACCTCTGTTTTCAACAGTCTTTCCAACAGACTGCTGGCAAGACAATTTCCTTTTTGGATCAATAAAGTATTATCTATCTATCTAGACAGATAGATCGGCTTTTAACCAATTCAGTTTGCAGGTTTTATCATTCAGATTTCATGCCTCCTCACAAGTGGAAATGAATAGCAATATAGCTTTGCAACTATTTAGCAAGAAAAAAACGATTTTATGAGGCAGAATAAATGATTGAGCATACATACATACCTAGATATATGATTACACAATAAAAAGTATGTTTCTAACTTCTGCATCAATAACGCATTAACATAAAAATGATTGACCTTGGAGAGCATATGCATATGCTGTAAACTGATGCTAAATTTCATGTTGAGGTTTTGTCAGATTTGGAAAGCAATGTTTTTCAATGTTTTTGGACTGTTTGTGTGGCTCTATCAAGGCAAGCTGATTCTCATCTCCGGCTTCACATTGGTAGGAAAAGCAATCCGTCTCCCTCTAAATATATGCGACAATACGAGTGAAAAACTCTAATTCTGAAATTACTTGTGACATGAAGTAAAAAAAAAAAAAAACAAAAAACAAAAAAAAGGCCACACACAAAAAACTCGGGGCATCCTTGTGGATTGCAACAGAATTTTTTATTTTATTTTTTTTTTATCTTGTACATTATTTGTAACCATAAGAAAAAAAAAACTGAATATTTTAATGCATTTCAAATGTTTGTTTTGTGTGTCCATGTTTGTGTCATGATCAGTTTACATGTATATCAGTTTGGCGTCACTCATTCATACGGTCGGTAATGTCAAGTCCGTCACAAAGTAACATGGGCAACAGCAAGCCATCGAAAAGACTCAAAATAAATACATTTGAACAGAGGAAATTAAAGGACCAGAACAAAATCTCCGGGCTGTCCACTTTCAATACATGAACACTTTTTTTCTACCGATAGGATACAAACATTTTGCAATGTAAACAGTTGTGTGTCAGCACTAGAAGTAGTTGAACACAAAGACTGTGGGTAGACATTTTGGATCAGGACAGTGGCGGATATTTATGCCATGGATCATTTCCAAATTTGCAATATTCAGGACGGAAGACAGAAATAACTCCTTTTTTTTCTATACAAAGGAATATTTATGGAGGTTTAACACTTCTTAGAAGTCAATGCAATTAATTACATCAGGAAAAAACAATGCTATATTCAATTTGTTAAAATCACACATAGCATAAGTCCTTCTTGATTTGTTAATGATAGCTCTCTCTTTGTTTGCTTGTTATTTTAAATGACCTCACAGATCTCTGAAGCCAGGATTTCAAAATGTAGTCAAGCAGTGGTTTCAATGAAGTATAATCCACAACGAGGCCAACAGCCTTATAAACAAACCAAAGGACTGTCTTTATCATTGAGGGATATACAACAAGATAACTTTGTTATTGCTACTCCAAATGGTTCTTTATCTTTCTTTTCAATCAGAATAATAATGCCCAGTCGCAAACTCTGTTGATTCATGAAGCGATGTCATCTCAACTTAAAAATCACCTCTTCCACCCCAAATCATGTCATGGAGAAAATAGAGCCAGACTGACCTTTGACATGGAAGAAATAATTATAAGAGGACTTCAAGGCTGGTGACAAAATGTTGCTTTTTGAAGTTATTTAGAAATTCATAAAAACTGCAGCACTGAGCTGAATGATCACAATGCCTAAATGATATGTTGATACACAGCTCAAAGTTTCGTCCCTGAAAAAAAAATGACAAAGCACCAACACTCTTCAAAGCGTGGCCAGAAATATTCACGAGCATTTTATCCATTTCAACCCAGTTATACAAATATGCAACACTGCCAATAAACAAGTAAATGTCACGATCAACAATGAGAAGTCAGAAAAGGCATTTAACTCCTAGAACTCCCAAGTGTGAAACGACTGAGTGATATCAACTGCTGTACAATGGTTCTACACGGGTAAAGGCAAATTGAGTTAAAATGTGCTAAAACGGGCTGAATGGCCCAATTGTTTAAGGTCGTATGTTCTTTTCTCTAGGTAAACTGTCCTAAATGTTGCATATCAGCAACCTGGGTCTTGTGGAGTTAAAGCAACAACAGAAAGAAGAAATGACAACAGCACTGACTTCTGACAAATTCTGAATAGAAGTACCACAGAATAAATTAGAAAAAAAGAACAATATACATCTTAAATGATTCATTTCTCTGTTCTGATCCGATAAGAATTTAGTGCACTAACTGCAGAATATGCCATTTTTCTTTACAGAAATTGTAGTGGGTAATGTCATTGTACTAGGTAAGGGAAAAAGCAGCAATGGTTTGTGCACCATTTGTGCACATTCAAGTAAAAAATAAAGTCGTAAAGACAGACGATAAACATCAACCTTCAGTCTTTATTGGTCGGATTGGCACTTTAGTGAATAGGAGTGCATTGTTTTGTTTTTTTTTTGTTTATGATTTCTATTATTAGTTTGTTCCACTTTTTTTAATACCCCATAGTTCTTCAAAATTAACAGGACAAAAAGCTTCATGAAACTGAAGCACCTGGTGTGTGTTCAACAGGCAAATGTTGAGCAATGTTTTGTAACAGTGCTGATGGGAGATGAAGTCCACAGATTCAGGCTGGGGAGAATTTCTAAAATAGCTCTATACCCTATGTCCCACCAGCATGCCTGTAAACTATGACGTAACTCTTTGCCAACTGAACCCAACCTAGGAGCTTTCTCCACCCCATCTGTCACGCAGTTAAACAAGTGTTTCATTTAATGAAAGCTTTTTCCCCCTAATTTTTCACCTCAGACACACAGAATATAGTTTGCAGCATTCTTGTTTTGTGGGGTACTTCTCTGCTTCGTTGCCCCACCTCTGCTGAACAAAACAAAAAAGGTTGACATCTGCTATTCCACGCCTTACAAATGGGGAAGAAAGGAAGAAACTCCCCCAGAAGATTTCTCCACAGTTAAAGGAAAAAAAAAAACATGTAGCTGGGTATCCTTGGTTAGAAGGTCTCCCATTTTGCATAGTTAGCCAAGCAGACTTCAATTAGGATCGAGGGTCCTGAACCAGGAGCAATGGATTTTGGTGTTTCTTTTAAGAAGAACAGCAAAGAGTTGAAAAAAGTACAATTACACAAATCAGGCTTTCACCAACGTAAAGCATTTTGAAAGGTCACATGTCTAAAACAATATGCTTTATAGGCATAAGGAGAGGAGCAGAATCAGGAAGACCACCTTTATCAATTGTGCTTATGATAAACAGTAAAGCAACACAGGGGCATTGGTTTTTACTGGGTTGAAATACAGTGGCAAAGCATATCTTCACCCACTCAGTCCATCTGAACATAAGATTACACTGCAAAAAAAAACTGCATGGTGCTCCCATACTTCTAACTGATAGTGAGTTTCAATGGAATCTTTTTTTCCTTTGAAGCAAGTGACTATGTGAACTTGGAAGGTAACCCCACCTAAAGGAAATTTTCTCAGGGCCAATCACACATGGCCTGAACAATAAATAATGGAAAGCACCAATGAGCTTGCTTTGTGAATTGGTTCAAAACATCCTGGTATGTGGCCCTAGCGATGACATGACAAGGTCAAGAAGGGCTCTGTTATCTACCTCTCCACACCGTGAACTGAAAAGTGACGTGACCAATTTGTGCAGGTTAGCCCTCGACTGAGTAAGGGGGATGGAGGGGGTCATAAAGTAGACCATGTCACATCCAAATAATGAAGGAAGGAAGTAGTCAAAGCATGCAGAAGACGACAGGAAAAAAAGGACAGTGCCCATAAGCTTTCAAGGGGTATATGCGCACACTGGCTGGGTTTGTTGTCGAGAGCTGACCAACCACAGAGCAAGCGCCACAGTCAAGGAGGAAAAAAAAAAAAAAAAAGGTGGATATATACTTTACAAACTTTTCCCTCACACAGATCTGTCAGTCAATGTCACACCATCAGAGTGTTTAAGCTGTCAATCCCACCCACCCCAAAACCCCACCCACCCACCCACCCCCACAAAGCACTGATCCAGTCTGTATGGCGTAGAGGTAGAGAAAAACGCTTCCATAATTCGGGAGTATGGCAGACATAGTCGCACCACAAGACATCATTACAGCGAGTCACAGTTTTTTTTTTTTGTTTAAGAGGTAATTATGGGAAAAAATAGTTTTTCTTAAAAGAAAGAAAAATATCCTTTTTAAAGTAAATTTCCTAAATCCAAAATACAATGATCATATGGGCAAGCACGAGTGCCTTCTTTAGATGTAAACCAAAATCTAGGACAATAAAATCTAAAATAGACTAAGTGCATTTAGTCATGAAAGTCAAAAAGACAATCTTGTTAACAGAAAAATGCACAAAAACAAACAAAAAAAAAAAGCCATGCAAAGATGTTCCTTCAAGGCTAGATTATGGAAGCCATTTTCCTCTGTTGTGTTGTGTAACTATGGTGGGTATAAGTGTGTACAGTGTCAGCAGGTCTTGTATGTGCGTGTGTGAAAGAAGTGTGTGCGAACGTTTCCTAAATTTCAGCGTGGTTACGTTTGTCATTAAATGTAGCAAATTTTTCCCTTGCCAAAGCCTGGTTGTCGCCAGTTAGATGGATGACGGAAAAAAAAAGAACAAATATAAAAAAATATATAGTAATAAACTATGTACAGCAAGAGCTTTTCAGGCGCGGAACATTGGAAGACTTGCGTCAGTACAATGCTCCGCAAACGAGGGCAGCATTCGTCTGACCCGCCGGCCTCCTGGAAACGTGCCATCAAGACACACATTATAGACTGCTCTGAAGACGCTTCAGCGTGTAGCTGCAGTATTTCTACGCCGATGCATCTGCTGGTGCTGTGAAATGCAATTAAGACAGGAAAGCTGGTCGTTTGCACGGCAGGGCTGTATTGCAATCATGGCGGCAATGCTTTGTCACGTCTGTGAAAGTGAAGATATCAGTGCCTTGACTACACCAGATCGCATCTCGATTAAAATGGAAAAACTACAGCTTGGCTTGCAAGTATACTACAATAAAGCAGTTAACTATATGAAATCTGTACTCAGTCATGGTAGTACCCATCTGCTAAAAAGCAGCCAATATTTCACATGAATTGCTAAGTTTCATTACGCCAGGTCATCAAATGCATCGAGTGCTTTGGTTTAGTACTGTAGCTGTCATAGTCCTTGTGCGTCTCGGGCAGGGTAATATCTGACTGAACAAACTATCTACTGTTTTAAAGCAAAGCACTGATCCGTGGAAGAAATATGCAATCAAGGAGAATTACTCTGATAACAGTGTCCGATCTCAGAATGCAAATTTGTCCTCTCCCCCTTTTGCCATATTCATTTACTACAATAACAGCAATATCTAACTTTAACAATAATGCCATCTATTGAAATAACAAGGACCTTAAAGTGCTCCTCCACCCCCACTATATAGTGCCGGCAGCCATTTTGGAAAGTAAAGGGTTTTTTATAGCTAATTAACTTGCGAGATGAGGATGAGGCTGATCTGATTGCACCTAACTGGAAATATGAAGAAATATCCCTATTCTTTAATATATCCCCATTATTAAGGTCACTGATGACTTAAATTGGTCTGAGGCCACAGTGCAACTCGTATATGAAACTCAGCACCCCCGCAGTACTGTCCCCATCACCAAACAACTGTACTGGTTTCTCCTTGGTTAGACACAACTTGGTTTCCCCAGGAGGCTTCTCATACAAGCCTATTAGCCGTTATCCGTTTGCAGAAATTCTGCTACTGGGTAGCCTTAAGGACAATTTCAACAGATCACGTGAATGATGAAATCATGGTCTATAGCCTTATAGAACCAAAGCTACCTACATCTTTCTCACAGTGGTTCTATACAATGTTAAATCAATTGTTTCTATGCTGAAAATCATGAAACGTTCTAGGCAACACATCACTGGTTCTAGCCAGCGGCCTGCAGGGTCAGACGCACGCATTTCCCGCCTCTACACGCAACTTTTCTTGCGATTTTTTTTCCCCCAAACATCACCGCATGTTGTCTGGTTACTCGGCTGGCGGGAGCGGCAGCACGCCCTCTCCCGTTTCTCTCCAAGTGTTTGGCAAGGGAGGCAAAAATGACAATTGGTAATATAATATCAACACCATGCGAAACCCTAAAGTGCACAGACTGAGGACTCGGCGCCAGGGCTACGTGCTAACAGCGGCTCTATTTACATTGGGCTCCAATTACTAAAAAAAAAAAACAAAAAACAAAAAAAGGTTGAAAGCCAAATTAAGACTCTCAATGTGAATATATCTATATGCATATATAAAAAAATAAGCTCCGTTTGACAAATGTACATTACCTTCTGCTGCTGTAAACCCCTGGGCCCCCGCCCCCCTCAGGTGTGCACTTTTAAATCTTGCATCTATTCATTAATTTAGTTCATATTTTTAAATGTATTGTTATTAATAACACGGCACACAACAAATATTATATCACTAGTTTTTACCATCTTTGATCAGCTACTATCCTATACAATTTTCATTGGAAACTCACTAACTTTTTCCACGATGCCTCCAGCACCCACAACCCATGTACAAACCACCCGATTGTCCCATCCCAGCCCCCTCCCCCCCACCCCGCCCACCCACCCCACCCATATCCCAATATTCTCTGAAACAAAAAAATATATATCTAAATGAAACCAAATCAAGTAAAGGTAATTCTTTAGCTATTTCAAAAAAATAAAGAAAAAAAAAAAATCAGGAAAAAAATATATATATTCAGTATCAGTAGCGATAGAACTTTAGATATTCAGTGCCAAACTCATTCAATGACACATACTACTTCTTATGCCGGAAAAACGCAAGGTGTGAGAATAAATGATAGGTTTTGGCTTCTGGGACGTATTGCAGCTGGGCTCTTTGTGATGTCGCAGTATATAAATATATTCTACATTTGCCCACAGAGTGGCTTGTGATACCTACCTACACAGGCTGAAGAGGGGGAAAAAAAGACAATTTAAGGGGCAAAAAAAAAAAAAAAAACCTCCAATGCTACTCTTCATTTTCCTTTAGGAAGATCTCTCCTGGTGTCAGACAGGTGCGTCACAGAGCTGGACTTCTCCAGCCTCCGTGTTCCCTTCCGGAAAATACACTCCGAGCTCCTGTACCTCCACACTGGGTCATCCTGCCTGCTGCTATCCTGAAGAAAATCCTTCTCAGGAAAATTCTGCCAAAAAAAACAAGTGCTGAAAGAAACCAAAACCAAAAAATATATCATGGGTAATAAAGCGGCGACGGGGTGGGGGGGGTCGCGGCTTCTGGGCTCGTTTTGGCGGGCTCGGGCCTCTGGTTCTCGGCGAATGGATCGGAGCGGCGCAAACAGGAAGCGGCTTTCCCCTGGGCCCGGCTGCGTGTCGTCGCGTTTGGAAGGTGTGACTGCATGGGGTGGGAGGGGGGAGGGGGAGTGGGCGGGGGGGTGTGTGAGGGGGGGCGGAGCAGTTATAGCTGGAAGCCTTCCATGGGTGCCTCCTGCTGGGGGAAGAGGTACTGCTGCTGGTTCTCGTCCACCTGCGGAGCCAGACTGGAATCCTCCTCCTCTCCGCCGAAGTAGTGCTCGATCAGGTCGAACGCCTTCTGGTAGATTTCCTGGTTCTCGTGACTCTGCAGGAACTCAATCTTATCCAGTCCTGGGGAAGAGAGGGAGGGCGTGGAAAAAGGTAACTACAAGTGCAGTATCATACTCTACCGTAGGCCTCGATGAGGCGGCAGTAGGGGTTTAGTATTACTGTGAGTGTATCCTAAGCCTCCTCGTGGAGGCCACAGTAGGGGTTTACCATTACTGTGAGTGTATTGTAGGCCTCCTCGATGAGGCGGCAGTAGGGGTTTAGTATTATTGTGAGCGTATCGTAGGCCTCCTCGTGGAGGCAGCAGTAGGGGGTTTAGTATTAAAGAGAGTACACCCTAGGCTTTGTCAATGAGGCCGCAGTACAGGTTTAGTATCACAGTGACGTACCATATGCCTCTTCAATGAGGCCGCAGTAGGGGTTGATGCCGCTGCCGTTCTGCTTGACGTCCTTCTTGGCCTCCTGCTCGCCCAGTCTCAGAATGTTCTCCAGCCCGTTCAGTGCCACCTGGACGATCTTGGAGTCCATGACAGTCAGGAGGTCACAGAGGGGTTTGATGCAGCCCAGGTTCACCAGGTACCTGCAGAGCGGCACAGGTGGAAGGGGGGAAGAGAACAGAGTCACCCTCATTCTTTATCAAATGTTTCAAAACTGTCTACACGGGTTACAACAACCAAGTCTGACATCTACTGCACCTCTGATGTGGAACATCTCCCACCGCAGACAAGAAGGAACGAACCGCTCACTCGACACCATAAACGTGGACTAAACTGGCACACAAACTCAAAACGAAACCTCTGCGCTGACCTCGTGCCATATAAAGACGTGGGGGTGGAGTTTAAAGAGCAGCAGAGACTGTCAATCCGCAGAGAGGAACGGCGGGACATGTACACACAAAGAGGAACAGTGGATGCAGTGTGGGCACACTCAGATTGCATGTAATTAAAGTAAACAGCGAGGCCAGTAAGGTCCTGCTGGAGCTGCAGGCCGAGGCCGGGACAGGGGCGGGCTGGACCTGCCGCTCTGTGATAATGAGGACCTTTGACACAGATGAACATAGCAACCGTTCCGCTGCCAGATTGCTGCGCTGGATTATAGTAATTTCAGGGAACCGGGGGAGGACAAGCCGATGGCTCTTAACAGCGACTCACACTGCAGCGTCTCTGGTCTGTGGTGTGGCCAGGGACACATTCACGCTCATGTGATCTGGTTTCACCCACACAACTGCAGATGACCTTACCCTTTCAATGTTGCTGGTTTATTATAGCAAAGCCTCATACAGTATGAGCCATACCTCATGTAATGAGGAATGTATTCAGAGTAAACCTAATTAACTCTGATAGGTTTCCCCCTGTATGTGAATAGGGAGGTGGTAAAAAAGCTAGTGCAATTAAGACAAAGACATTTGCACAAGCTAATAACGCTTCATAAGTTAGTCTGACAAACTACAATTCATGCCATTAAGTAGCACACAGGCAATTAACAGAAAGACAACGGGAAAACAAATATTTCAATACGTGCTTAGGTCGTCACAAAGACAACCATCATGACAAATCCGTCAAACGTTTCAAAAACAAACACAATGTGAATTGGAGCCTGACTGGATGGGTGCGGTATTTGCCATGCGCTTTAGGTGTGGCGTCACTGTACGCGGCGCGGTTGCATGTTCTTCTCAGCGCAGCCAGGTCTGCAGTGCCTCCACGGCTGCTCAGCCCTCCCTTCAGTGGGAGTGACATTCATTACAGCGCAAGGGCCACAAGACGCCACAGGAATGCAAACACTTGAGCGTCCGGTCGGACATGAACCATGAGGCTGCAGAAAAGTTACGCTCGCGCTGCCCGCCGGGCCTCGAGCGGCTCTTTCGCTCGCGGTTTTAAGACACGGCTTTGGAAAGTGTCGTTCTGCTGACCGTCCCAGAATTCCTGGCTCACCTGATCTGCTCCGGAGTCCCCCCTGAGGTAGCGTTTGTGATCGCCCATGCTGCCTCTTTCCTTGTGCGGAACTCCGCCTTCTGGAGAATCTCTATTAGGATGGGGAAGATGTTGGCGTCTATTACAGCCTGGAGGGAGAACCGGAGAGAGAGGGGTTCAGACACGGCGCTCACCGAGGTGCCCAGCCAAGGACCGCTCCTAAAAGCTGCACAAACCACCAGGAAGGCAAGACGGTTGCCTTGTGCTCCCTTGATGGTTTGTGCATTCTTTGATTCTTGTCTGCCGAACCTGGATCTGTGCTCGGTTCCCTGCGGTGATGTTGGAGATGGTCCAGCACGCCTCCTTGCGGATGGACTCCTTGGCGCTACTCAGGAGGTGCAGGAGACAGGGCAGGGCGGAGCAGTTCAGGACCACCTGCAACCAAACAACCCCAGGGTGAGTTCAGGATGTGGGTTCAAGTGCTTGCTAGGGACACTGCTATTGTATCCTCAAACAAGGTCCCTAAGCTGAATTTCTTCAGCAAATACCCAACTACAGGCATAGATAGAAGACAATGTGTAACATATAAGAAGCAGAGGTCACCCTTCATAAAGGCGCATTTAATAACGAATAATAACGTAATGTAACACCGCAATCAAGGACCAAGGAAGGACTACATATAATAATAATCAAACCATTTACTTTCAGTCAAGGGCTAACCAATTTGACAGCGATATCAGCAAACTGACATTGCTGTGCTTGATAGTAAACGGCATCATGCTAATGAGTAAGAAAATTAGACAGATTTGCTTTGTTCTCTTTATAAAAGGAAAGAATTAATTACAAGGTTATGTTGCAAAGAACAAGATCATTCAATCTTTGTTCACAGAAGTTCATAACTGACAGCACATAATGGCCAGAACTCATGAAGGCTCACTCTGCCGAAAGTATCAGAGACCAGCGCCTCACTCACCTGTGTCTGAATGTCATCACCGGTGACAATGTTCCCCACGGCTCTCAGGGCTGGCGAGGCCACCTTGTAGTCTGTGTGCCTGGGAACATGAGAGAGGAACACTTTTCATTATAAAACAAATGATCTGCTCAGCTGATCTTTCCCAGAAGGCCTAAAAAAGCGTGCCTTTCAACCACTCTGTTGCTATTATCTTACGATGTTACTAAGAGCTTCAAAAACAACAAAAGCGTTAAAGGCGTCCCAAACCAATGACTGCTGCGTCCACAGAATGAATGGCACAGCAAACATGCCTCCTCTGCTGTGTCATGTCTGTCCAAACTGGGCTCTAGAGCCTGTCAAAAGACTGGCCCCTAGCTGAGTTTTCCAAGGCTATCACCCTGAACAAGCCTGGGCTCTCTCTCCTAAAGTGAGGAACCACCACTCACATGAGCAGCTCCACCAGGCGCCTGCACACGCCCGAGTCGATGACGGCCTGGATCTTCTCGTTGGGCCCGTCTGAGAGGTAGGACAGCGCCCAGCATGCGTCCGCCAGCAGGTCCGGATCGCTGCTGAACAGCAGCCGGGACAGAACCGGCAGGCAGGGGGACACCTGGAGGGATGCAAAGGCCCGTCAGTCCAGGTTCTGGTGTGTGTAATGTGAGACTGCAGCGGGATAAAAAGGCAAACGGCAGATTAACTGACCCAACACAAGAAACACGAACACAAAATTTGCACTGTGACATCTATAAACGGGCAGTGCATTTATGTGGGTCAAAAAACAACTGGTGTGCAGCAAAAAAATGGCTGCTGCCATGGGAACGGTGTCAGATCCTCCCATCACCACATTCCACTCTGCTGGGAGATCTGGTTTGAGGCAATCTGTACATCCGCGCTGCTGTCTGGTGTAATACTTAAGCTGCGTGGGGGTACATTTCGCCTTCGACAGGCACTTCAGGAACAGATGCATTCCAGAGAGATGAAACAGCTCAGAAATGCTGCAGGGAGGTCAGAGGTCGAAGCCGAATGACATCACTACTGCTCGCTGACACGGCTGGTCTAGTGAGAGAGACAGCTCTGATGATACACAGCAGACGGCAGAAACAGCCGGGGTTCATTAGCAGCTGTATTTATTCCCCTTATCTGGATGAGGCACGGGGCTTAAATTTGTCTTTCGCAAGGTACACGTTATCAGGCTCCCATTTCCAAAGCTTGGAGCAGCTGGAGTGCGATATGCATGATATTTAAGTCAATGTACTTTAAATGTTAGATGTGTAGCAACTAGAGAATTCAGCTGCATTAAAGGGCATGAGAGAAAGGTTAGTGTAAACCCCCTTTCTCCTTCACTGAAGTGATGCCAGACTGAATACAGCACATCACCGTTAAAGCACTAACGGGAGGCCACTCAATGTAACCACTGTGACATTTTGCCCTTTATTTTGAGTACAATATTTAAGGGAGTGTTATGTATGTTTGGCTCTTACGCATCCTCACCAGTTTGCTGGACACCAAATATAACTAAAATATATTAATATATATTAATATAGTATATATATTAATATATTAATATAGCTATAATATAACTAAAAACATTGTGAGATACAGCATGCAACCACAATGCCTTAAACTTTAAACAGGAGAAATAATCAAGGGTTAAAGACAAAGCAGGTATTTTGAATGCGCCCAAAAATGTCTGGTGTGGCTGCACGGCACCTTCTCAAAGTCTGGAGGAGGGCTCTTGCCCCGGCACAGGTTGGACAGTGCCCACACAGCATTTCTGGTCATGGTCAGTCTGGTGGACTTTGTCAACAACCTGGGAATGGGAAGAAAATGACACAGATTACAGATTTGTTGGTACTGAGGCCAACTCACCCAAATCTCCCAAAACAACCAGCGCAATCGATTTGTCCCACGTATGTTCAGTCCAGGTTATGCAGTGCGAGTTATGTCACACTTATGATACAGTTACCCACAGCTAAAGTGTCCAGCATTGTTAGCATGTAGCTCACTAGCCATGTATCTTGCTTTCCTTTCGAACGATGACACCAGAGCTATACAAAACGACGGCAAGTGTTGTTATGTCACATACGACGAACACAGGCAAACAAAACTGTGGACAGACTTTCCAGTTACTGGGTGGTTACTATGTTTTGATCTGGCTGTCAAGACAACAAAAACATAGGACGTAAATGTGAAATTATGTTTACGTCTACTGCAGACATAACCATTAAACTAAACATTTTGTTCTACTTAAAGAAATACGCACAACAGACTTCAACATCAATCTAAAAATATGGAAAAATCTCCCACTCTCATGGGCCATGCTTCAGTCGCCAGAATGCCCATCATCCCCAAATTAAGCACCCTAGCCTCCATCAAATCTCAACAAGTCAATTAACACACTTTGGAGGACAGGAAAATCAAGAATCAAACGGCAGACACTTCAGAAACTCAGGGAATGTGCCTAATTTTTACTGAATCTCCTTTGATAGTCAGTTCCTTATAAATGGATCCAGTATGAACATTAACTCCTGTACCTGGACAACT
Source organism: Megalops cyprinoides (assembly GCF_013368585.1). Classification (NCBI taxonomy): domain Eukaryota; kingdom Metazoa; phylum Chordata; class Actinopteri; order Elopiformes; family Megalopidae; genus Megalops; species Megalops cyprinoides. The sequence continues at coordinate 18,007,365 of NC_050603.1, forward strand.
GCAGAAGGACCAGTAACAACCCCATGCGCTCTATGCCCTTTAAGCTAAATCACTGCCCTGCTTTAAAAACCCCTGCATTTCAGCAATGACTGAAGCCTCATGGGAAATGAATAAATAAAAGTATCACTCAATGCACTCCCATACCCTGTCTGGTACAACTCAATCTGTTGACAAACTAATGGGGGTCCGTTCATTTCCAGAACCCAGTCCCAGGAGGTAACGGCCCACTTAAGACTGATACACTCCAACCATAAAAAAAATCTGAAAGAGAACTTTTCCCTTTACTCAGATCCAACCGTGTGGGAGAGAAGGGGGGCAGAAAGGCGGGACATACTACACAAGATTCTAAACGTTACGCACACAGCACACATCAGTCATCAGAAACTGGGAAAAACAAAAAATACGACTTCCATTTTATAATATATGCAAAAGACAACAGAATGGATGTGACAAGTTATAGAACAGTGATCGGTCCATGCCGTCTGCTCATAGGGATGTGGGTACTCACATTAATAGTGGTGGCAGGATGTTGCAGTTTAACACGTAGTCTCTGCACACAGCACTGTCACCTGCAATATTTCCCAGGGCCCACACAGCCTGGAAGGAGACAGGAGACAGCACAGAGGAACTCAATAAAAGGATCTCAAGTACTCGGCGCTGGACAATTGTGAAACGAATGCATTTGCAAACAGTACTTAAGCTATATGAATCAAGGAAAAGGTATGGGGGACTATACCCCTTTCTCACATTCTGATATTAGCATGCCAATTTTGTACAATCTGACTTGCCGACATTGGTGTTCTGATACAGAGGGGTGCATAGGATTTGGGCACGAAAGGGTCACCTGTTCTTGCACGTCTTCAAAGTCGGAGTTGAGGAGCTCGATAAAGATGGGCACCGCCCCCGCTTCGATGACGATCTTCGTCTGTTGGGACGTCCCCGACGCGATGTTGGTCAACGCCCACGCTGCCTCGAACTGGGGTGGGGACAAGACACGGGGACAGCGTTCACGTCACTCTCTGGGGACTGAGCTCTCTGGGGACTGAGCTCTCAGGGGACGGCCTCCGCCAAACACCCCCCCACCTCACCTGCAGCGTGCAGTTTATACTCTTCTTCAGGAACTCCACGAACCGCTCCACGACCCCGGGCGTGTTGATGACCTCATCGATGGGCGGATTGGGCTCTGGAGGGGAACGAAGGGGGGGGGGGGGGGGACAGGGGCGTGAGGACAGAGGACTGCCCTGTTCCACTAAACTTCACTCAGACATACCAGTGCCCCAGCACCCCCATGTAGAAGGAGCTCAGCAGCATATATATTATAGAGAGAGCAAGGCTTAGTCACTGGTGTATCCATATCACAGATGGATGATGTACCTTTTGACAGCAGCTTTCGGAATTTCTGTGTTGTGGCAAGCTGGAGCTCGGGATCATCAGAGAAGAGCATCTCCACCATGTCCCTTGTGATCACTCCCTCCTGGAAGAGCAAGTAAAGTTTCACATCTACTCCGCTGTTTGCCGTCCTGATTGTCGACACAGGCAGAAATTCTCTCTGCCTCCATCCCTCTCTTCACTAGTCCAGAAACACTTTAGGAGATGCTACATAGCCAGAGCTGGACCTGCTGACTGCTGCATAAATCTCAAATGGTCCTCTTTTTAGTCAGAACACACCGCTTAATGACACTGGGATAGGTGCACCAGAGGGGTGGAGAGGGAGGGACTCACCCCAGTCATGGTGGAGCTGATGAAGGCATCCATGAGGGGGCTGTCGAACGCGCCCACCTCCTCGTTCAGCATCTCCACATTTCTTCTCTTGAAGAGCTGCCGATCACAGACAGAGGGCCCGTTACAACACTGGCATCCATTCCATTCTCCTCCATAAGCCACACACAGTAGCACACCGCAGCACTGCCTGCTGTTTGGGTTATAGCAGTGCGTCACTGAAACTTTAAGGCACTGATTCACAGTTGGGGAATGGCAGCAGTTGTGTATCAAGGTACTTAACTGCCACTGCTTTCATAAACAGCAAGACAAATAATCCAATAATATATTAAATGTGAGGTACATTAGTTACCCTAGATGAGAGCGACTGCCACGCTTATAAACAATAATGCAATCAATGCTGCTTTTCCAGAGCAAGTCAATTTTGGTACTTTTCCCACACTGACTGCCTAACGGTACCAACTGTAGTTATATATAGTTAAAACACACATGACTCCTAGTCCAAAAAGAATACACATCTGCCCACGTATGAAAACAGGAAACCATAAAGACTGAAGCTCCTTATGTGGCAGTGCACCCCACGTACTTATCGACAGCTTCCCATGGACCAGAGAGGACAGAGCAGACAGAGAGGACAACAGATGAAAAGAGAGAGACAAGAGTAGAACAGACATCTCTCATTCTATGTGAAAAGGGACAGACTCTGGCAACACACACTTGTATTTTCTTGAGGGCTGGCACAACAAATAACGTGAGGCACATTTAACTGAAGCATTCATTTTTTTGCCGGTATTGTGCCTCCCCAGGTGTTCTTCAGGACGCTGCAAATAACTATCCACACAAGGACCAGCCACGTGCCTGGCACCACAGTAAAGCTCTTACGGTTACCCTGCCGCACGTCTGGCCCCGGAGCGGCCCCGGGCGGGAGCCTACCTGCTCTTCTCGTTTCTGTTTCCTGAGCTGGATGCCCTCCTCCTCCCGCCGGCGCCGCATCTCCTCCAGGTTCAGCGCTTTGTTCTTGTAGCGGTTCATTCGGTAGTTATCCTTGGCGGGACTGGCTGTGGTTTCTGCGGTGCGAGACACAAGCCGGGACTCATTAACAGAACTCGGCAGGCACGCTCCCACTGTACAGACGGCCAGACGGTCTGCTGGGGGTTTCACACAACGGTCGGGACGAACGCCATGGTGAATCTGATGGCGGCCGCGCCTGCACTTGTACACGCCGTTTGGTGAGGACTGATCTCCCATGCGTGCCAGTCTCGCCTGAATGACTTGAAGATGTTGCACAAGCTGGCCAAAGAACAAGAACAAACGGTCTAACACTGCTGCCAGAGCACAGCAGGATTCACACCCCTGCTCAGACGCTGCAAGAGTACAAAAAATGGTGAAACATGTCTTTAGAAGAAGTGTTGCGACACACCCCTGAGACATCCCAGCATGGGGATAAATACTACAAGGTCATATATTTACCACTCTGCATTTACCCCTCTTCAACACCTCACACGCACACACAGAGACACACGCGCCTGTGTGTGTGTGTGTGTGTATTCAGGGGCTAATCACAGAGTTTGCACGAATGGCCAAACTGTCCACCCTCAGCACTTACGCAGTCATCCCGCTGGCACGGCGGACCCTGAATCATCCCGAAAGGGCATGACATCACAGGGCGGGGCACGCTGCCCAGGGAAGCGGGCCAGCAACCCCACCCCCTGTGCCAGCGACAAAGGACCGACCCGCAAGCTAAAACCACACCTAAACCACAGTCAGCGAGTAGCAAAGTGTTACAGGGTCTTTCAGACTGTAGACCACCAGACCTTCATAGGAACTGGATGCTCCTTTACTCAGCTCCCAGTATCAGTCAGTGGATCCACATACATTCAACATCAGTGAATCAGCACTGCATCTGTGTACCACTGATTCAAAACAATGAACCTACAAGATATAAAAGTGCCAGCAAAATTAATCAGGACCACAGGGATTCCTGATATTCACTCTAGCCTGAGGTGACTGGTTGGATGGGAGGCCAATATACCTGCCATCCCGATGTCAATCAACTGCTGACTGAATAAGCATAAATAAGCCAACCCATGCAAGGAGTGTCCATAAAGTTGCATGCACTGGGTGAATTATTTCGACAAATCTACATTTATAAATATTTACACCATACTTCATCTATCATCATATGTTGATAAATATTAAGGTGAAGTTTTACATCACCAGTGAAGGGAACGCCAATTCAACTGTGCAAATAATGACTCATCTGTTACTGTGTGCAGAGTTCTTAGGCTCTCCTTAATTAAAATCAATGAGAGCAAATAAATCTGGATTTTTCTGCATTTTTTTTGGGTTAATTATTGCGCATTAGCACACTGATCCAAGTACTCGAATCGCGATCTCAGGGTTGAATACTCTAAATCAACAGAGGGTGTTGATTTGAGGGCGTTTACAAACCCGCAAATGAACAGGTTATGTGTGCTGTCCCTTTAAAAAATATTCACACCAAGCATGAGGAGGGAGGGTAAGCAACAATTATATCAGTACTTCTTTAGTTAACCGCAAGCAATATTAGTCAGCCCCAGCTCTGACCAGTCAGTGTTCCTGTTATAGTTCACTATCACATGGCTCTCACAAATAGAAGGGTGGCCCAGAGCCTGTCACAGAAGAGATTCTTTAGATGAGCCCCTATTTCTGCGCCTCAGAAATCCATGAGGAGTGTAGATAAAAACCAAGAAGCCCCAGAGTTGACACTTATCCCACAGGCCCCACCCAAAACAGAGAGGGCTCTCTCTGGGTATGTGAGGGCAGATGGTATACTACAGATATACAGTACTTCTATAGATCCACACACGGGGGAGTCCGGGGCTTTGCCTTTGCACTCTAAGAATAACATGAAAAGGGGTTTAGACTTCTGGTCACATTTCAGTCCTCTTGACCTCCAGCCGTCGTCAGACTGCAGACGCAGGATAAAGCTCAAAGCTCAAAAACAGAACTGGGGAAAAGGGGACTCAAGATGTCAGCTGGGATTAATCCCATAGGGCATACACTTCTTCTCTGATGCGTCAATGATGGCACACCAACAAGGGGGTACAGATGAAATGATACTGACACGATCATTACATTAAATGCTCCACTCCATCCCTGGCACTGTATGTGCTACACATCAATGCAATCAAATTGGACTTAATGTGGGAAGTCCTTCCAGAGGAAGTGCCACAGTGCTGTTCACGAACGACCTTACAGAAAAATCACTGCTGATATAACTGATACAACGGAAAGAAGACGCACTGGATAGTGGCAGAACAGACCACATAACAGATAGAATAATGGAATTAAATTTAGTGACATGTACCACCTATTCAGAGGTGATGTCACCCTGTTCTCTGTCCGCAGAGCATCTTCGTACAATCAAGAGGACCACAGAAATGCTTAAGCACAATCCTACACATTAACAAAGCTTTACATTTATTTCAGGCTACAATTAACGATACATTTTAAATGACAACTGTCACGTAAACCCAATTTTGAAGGCATGGGTCTAAGTGATCTCTCGAGATGCCACCGTACGTTACCTACACTGCGGCCTTTTCTCGCAGGTCTACAAGTCACTTGGACCAAGAGACAAGCTAGAATTTGAGCATTTCTAGCTTGTTGGCTAACGATACGGTATGCGCTGTTGTTTTTAGCTAACTAGCCGGCCATCTAACGTTACATCCATGGCAGTGAAAACGTGACGTTACCCACCATCCACTTCAGCTAGCTACCTACATATGCCTCGCTGGCAATAACACCAAAATAGCCAGCACTGACATGTTTCAATCAGACACGTGAGTGTTAAGGAGGCTTTCTAGCTAGCGTTGGCTAAATGAGCTACGCTATTTTTCACAAGTGGTACCCGGGAGACCGATGTATCGCTAGCTAAGTAACTCACGCCAGCTGGCTAGCCGGCCAGTCCGCCCGCGAAATTAGCTCAAATGCAAAGAATTCACAAACTCAAGCTAGCTTCGCAGTCAGGCTGCTAGCAAGGCAGTCGCGTTGTTATCAATTGCTACTGACAACCCTTACCATCAAATATTAACTGAAAGCTGGCAAACTCACTTCCAACACAATGTGTCGATAACCATTTAATTAACTAACTAGCTGACGTGGGCAACTGTTATCTTTCAAATGTAACTAGCCTACTAAAAAATCGTTAGCCAAAATGTGTAGGGCCGGCAGGCGGCTAGCTAGCTACTTAGCGAAGTAACCAGCTTGATAGACAGGCTAGCTATGGGGAAAAAACATTTTGATGAGATTAAGACGAACTATTTTGAAAGTGGCGTACAATTACTCTTCAACATCGAGTACAGCTTCCTAAATAAATAAATAACTAGCTAACTAGCTTTCCGGCAAAGTGAGGTATGTTTTGTCGCCTTCAGCATTAGCTATTTGATAGCTATCCGGCTAGCTACACAGCGCTGTTCAAACAACGTAGCTAGCCCAGAACAACAGCCTCAATTTGACAATCACGATCCTCACAAGATGTGTATTCTTTCACCCAGTGTGCATAACTGTATGGCATTCCCCTTCATGTGAAGTGTAACATTTAGTACTCACCCATTTTGGCTGATCTGCCCGAAAACTGTCCTGTTTCTTCTGATAAATAAATTGTAATCCTTAGGCGCTCTCAGCCTTCGAGAATTTGCTGTCCGCAGACAATATGTCGGAGAAATACGGAAGCGTGGTGAGGTCAAAAAACATACCGGCTATTTCTAGGTCCCCTCCACATCCTTGAAACGATGGCATAGTATATGATCCACAATCGGTTTGATTTGAGGAAATGAGTATAACAAAATAACAGAGTGATATTTAACGTGGCTAACGTATTGACTATTTTAGACAAACAATAAAATTATACATTTAGGTGGGCCTGCGTAATTATCTTAATGTTTAGCCATTGAATTTCCCCGATATGTACGTCATATGGTAGCCTACCAAAAGGTGATTTTCTTGCCATTGCTCCTGACCAATATATGTAGAGTGGAGGCCATTTTCGCAGATGGATTTTTTTAGCTTGTTGAGACAACTGCCATTAAATTCATGGGAACTGGAAGATAATCATTTTTGCAAAAGGTAATAGCAGGGCCCCTAATCCCATATCCATTACATCCAATGATATAGTAATAGTGAGGTGAGTCTTTCAAGCTGGATACCCCTTACAAAAAGCTTTTTTTCCTTAGATCTGAGAAATTCTCCACTTTGACAGGGTATCTAGAACATATTTTGCCAGCTTTAAATAATTATCACACAGCACAGACTAATTGAAAAGTTAATTCATATCACTGTTTAAATAAATGTTTTCATTTAAATGGGTAGCTACTTGTATTTGTATTTCCAATACAAACATACCTCAAAATGATGTTTGTCCTTGCAAAGAGTTATATTTAGAACTCTTTAAATGATTTGATTCTAGGTTTAGATTATGATTTTTCCGAATTTCACCACTGTTATGGAATGCCTTTAGATTTAATCAATGCATGTGTGTTTTCTAGACCAATCAGTTTGCTAAATGAATTGTCCCTAAGACACACATATCTAATGCAGTGTGCACCCTGTACATCATCAACGTTAGTAAAATATGACAAACATAGGCATTGTATTTTTTTTGGCTTTGAGACAAATATTAATGTCATAGCAAACAAATCATGTGCAATCTTATTTACATCAGACTAACCCTAAACCTAACCCTAAATGTTGTCAAACCAGGATCCTTTGTTTTACAAATGCCACCAAATTAATTACATATAAGGGAAATGACACAAACAAGGAAGAACTGCATCAGGAAAGAGGAAGTGTGGTCCCAAGTCAAAAGCTCACCCACAGACACAGATGGACACTTAGCACAATAGTTACTAAAAACATATAACAGCAGTCTCAGAAATACCACAGAACTGAATCTACACCTCCATGACCAAGGTTCAACAAAAACTATACATATTAACCTGGTGTAATGAGCACAAAACCTGGACCTCTGAGTAGTGAAAAAAAGTAATATGGTGTGATGAGTCATTTCTTACCCTTTTTCCAGCATCTGGGCAGGTTTATTTTTGGACTAAGACAAAGGAAACCTTCAACCACCACACCTGTTCCCAACATGGTGGTGGATCTGTTATGGTATGTGCAGCCATCTTGTGAGAGACATTGGCTCTGAATATTACTCTGTAAGGCAGAATTACAGCCAAGAAATATGAAGCCATTTAAGGCGACCAGGTGCACCCTATGGTGTAAACATAGTTTCCTCAAGACGTTCCCATATTCTAAGATGACAGCACCCCTGTACACACTGTTAAACAGATTCAGTAGCAGTTTCATGAATAGCAGGATGAACTGAAACACCTTCCATGGTCTCCCCTATCCCCAGATGTAAATATCACTGAGCCTTCATAGGAAGTACTGGAATACAGAGTGCAGACTTGATTTCCACCTCCTTTACCACTCAAAGTACTGGAGGCTTTCCTTCTTGAAGAATGGTCCAATATCCCACTAATGGCTCCAAGACAAAATGGGTTTGATTCATAACAGTTCTAGGTGTTCTTTCTCTGTATATTAGGAACTGAGTATTACCCTTTTTACATCAGTGTAGGATAATATGTGGCAATATGTGGCATAAGTGTAGCATAGTGGTTAAGGAGCAGGACTCTTAACCGAAAGGTTGCCAGTTCGATCCCCGCTGGGACACTGCTGCTGTACCCTTGGGCAAGGTACTTGACCCACAGTTGCCTCAGTAAATATCCAGCTGTATAAATGGATAACATTGTAAAGGATTGTAACCTATGTAAGTTGCTTTGGATAAAAGCATCTGCCAAATGAATACATGTAAATAATATCTTCACAGGCGGCTTACCTACTTAGTCCTGGATGGATGGGATGGGACCTTAAGCTGCTAAAAAAGGCCAGAATGAAGTCATACCAGATACAGGACTAACAGACAGATTCTGCTGATGACTCTTTACATTATTGTCATTTAGTAGATGCTCTTATCCAGAGAGATGTACACGGTGCATCTAATAAAGTGGTATGAAACAGTTGCACATACAGGACAGCATACATGAAGGAGCATTAGTGCCAAATGTAGTGCTGAGATCACAAATGTGAGCTGAAACCAGTTACACCTTGGTAGGGGATTGAGGTGTTGCCAGCTGGGTTGAGTAGGTGGGCAGAGAGGGCAGCAAAAAGGGAGTTGTAGTAGTCTAGGTTGGAGAGATCCAGGGCTTGAACCAGGAGCTGGGTTGACTAGGTGGTGAGTAGGGGGTTCTGATGCTGTAAAGGAAGCATCTGTAGGTCCTATTGACTGTTGCTATGTGATTTACATATGTCAGATCACTATCAAGTATCACTCCCAGGGTCTTGACAGTCCCTGGACAGGAGGTTGCCCCTGTGGTGTTTTCTGGGCTGATGGTCAAATCTTTGAATGGAGAACACCTTCTGAAATATACAGAAGTTTGATCTTGGCTAAATTGAGTCTCAGATGATGTGTAGGCATCCACAATGAGACATCAGCTAGGCAAGCTGATATGCATGATGAAACCTGAGTAAAAGGTTTCTATGTTAGTTTTTGTTTACAATTTATGCTATACTGGACTTTATGTTTAAACCAATTGTACATTAGTCATGACTGCAACATTCAGTTTTTAGATTTATTCAGAATTGTCAATTCATCATTGTGTACACTCAACACAAATTTAACGTAGCACTGATAACTAAAAGAGGGTTTTTGCTGTCATTACTCCTTAAGTGCTTGGAGGTGGATTATTCACCTAGGGGTCTGATATCCTACTGAATGCCAACGGGATGCAATGCTAAAGGTTGCATGGATATTTTACATCAATACTCAGGCCCGGATGAGGTGTTATTTAAGGTTAAAATACACATAATTTAGTGTACTGTGTGTTCAGATAGATTTAATTCATGCCATCTTCATGCCATGTCTCTGCAACATGTGCCATGTTGGAGGGAAAAATGGAGACACAAGTTATATTTTCAGCGCAACTGGTAACCAAAATGCATGCAATGAAATGAACGGGAGAACTCATTGTAGAAGAGACTCAGACTGGATAAATAATTTGAAGTTTGTTCCATCTGATATTGTTTTCTGACTCAGACCAGGAATTCATTATAAATTAGGCTACCATTCACATGTGAAATCCTCTTTTCTCCAATGAACTGCTAGATTTATTTTTTTTGTTAGCCAACAATTTAGTTGTAGTAGAATGATTACTGTAGCCTACTGTTGTTACCCAGGCACTGTGCTTATATTGGGTTTGGTGTTTTTCAGAGTCTAACACCAGTGCATTTTGGCAAGTTTTGACAGGCATACAGGGATACTCACCCTAACTTTACAGTTTTCTCTGTCCTTTATACATACACACACACAGGCCTTACATTTGATACCCAAGCAAGACAATATACGCAGTCAAAGTTTTACATTTATGGGCCGGGCTGGGTCAAACAACAAAATAAAGGATGCTCATTGGGGCTGGGGTCGGAATGGATTCTTGTCTCGGGTTTATGGTGCTGATTTCAGGCTTAAATCCCATGACCGATCCAAGCACTACCGGATATGCATCTATATCAAGGTTCTCCTTCTTTCACCACTAGGTGGCAACATTGCTCAAGTGATGCTGTAGCATGCCGAAGACTGGACCTAAAGAATTAGACAGAGGCAAAAGTCTGAGTGAAATAATGATGGCCCCTACAGCTTGCCAAAAATGAGTGCTGACTTCTGGGATTAGGGAGTTGATAAAAGTCCCATAAGGGAAACTGAAGTGATGCATGGCATTGGCTTTACGAAAAACGTGGAAACAATGACAAAGGGCTGTGTGAACGTATTTGTTTTTGGTACATGTTTTTAAGCAATACCAGTGGTCATAGTGAAGATTGAGCATCATAGTCGAAAAACACCCCGGATTCCAGTGTCTGCATTGTGTGCATTATGGACGCATCTGACATGACATACTATATTGAAACTTTGTCCTTCAGAGAAATTACAGGGCTTATATGCTCTGATTGCAACTTTACACTTATAGTGCTGTTGCCGTTGGCCATATTCAATAAAAAAAAAATCATTACAAGTTTTTCTGACTCTTTAGTAATGTTTTTTCCATCTTGCAAATCCTACCAAAGACAGCTGCACTGTAGGGCATGCATTAGCCCTTGCGCGGCATGTGACAAGAATGCCCCATTAAGCAGAGTGCTGTTTCCTTTTTGCATATACAGTCAGTGAAAGGCAAGCAGGAGAACATGCCCTGCTATGAGATGCCTATATTCATACCGTCAAGGAAGTGCAGAACATTCAAGGTTGCACCAGCTGCACCATCTTGAGACATCAGACAGAGCTACAGTTTCATTCTGTTGCCACTACTACTATAGCTAGAAATCCGGTTACTCGATTGTTAAATGGATTCTGATTTCATGTGTCATGTAATTTAGCTTATAGGATACAGGAGGTTACACGTAATGTCTGTTAACTGTGCTCTTACGGAATATTTGGTACCATTATGATTTAGAAGTAACTGCCTATTACTTACATTAGTTCATTATTAGGGTCCATATTAATCTTAATGTTAGTATTATGTAAACGCTGTTCAAATGGATAATTAGTAATAGTTCAGATGAATTAATAATTAATAAACTGTAAGGCACCATGTTTTAACTGCATGTTATGTTTTTATTTTACAACTGGATTTCAGCACAATACCAGTTTACAGTTGTTCTGGCTCTGCTCTACCAATGATAACGTTTTTTCTGTTACTCCTGTGATTGCATCTGCATCCTGTAGTATGACTGCTGCTACTACTACTGTTCAAAGTGGGAAATGCACACCGTTATGTACAAACAGGTTAAGGTAAGATTTTTAATAGCTTCAATCTAGTTATGAAACAAGCTAAAAACCTCAAGATAACAATGAAAAAGTCTACTGAAACATATAATCACAGTACATCTGATCATATCTTTACATGTTTTAAGTTGGCTCCAAATATATTTGACATCACTATGCATTTATAGTTCAGCATATGTGAAATTTATTTTAGCACATACAGTATATTTATCATTACTATTTGCACTAGCATATATTGCGGTATATTTATGTTCTGCATGGGGATACCATGCATGGTAGATTGTACACATGGAATCGAGAGCAGGTCAGAATATCAGAAAAAAGGCTTTGCTGTTTCCCTAACAGTACAGCTGCACTGGGTCTGTGAATAGGACAGGCACACTATTAATGTCTTGTAACATGCTCTTATGGCAGGAATTAATGATTGTTCCCTGCCTACAGTGGCACAGAGGGCACTAGCTCATGCCTGTGACCCTCCTTCCATTTTTTTCCTGTTTGCTTGGAGATAACATTTGGCTTCATTTATTAACGAGGCAAAGTGGCAGTAAGAGGTTATCACACATTTATTGTATTTGTGTGCTGATTGGATGTCGCTGGCTACACGTGCTACACAGATCTGGCTGGCTGTCTGTGAAATCTACTTTAGCATTTACGCCCATGCACAGAACCCTGCCACATGGCAATTGCATTTAAATAATGACATGCTCTCTGGAACATTACCCTTAATTTCTCTTGAATCCTGTCCATTGCAAGAATGTGGTTGGGAATATTCTGGAAAATGACATACACAGAGAAGAACGTTACCGTTAATTGTAATGTAATTGCTTTGTTCTGAGAAATGTATCCAGTCTGCCCAGAGTACAGCAAAGTCAAATCCATGACTGGAGCAGACCCAGGGATAGCAATCAAATACTAGGGACACACGAACAGGCAGTGACATTTACAGATGAATATACATTAGCACAATGCACTGGAAAAATACATTAACCATGAAAATTCAGATGTTTTCACAAGTGCATTGACTAAACTCTTCTTATTGTTATTATTACTATTACTATTATTGCTGGCAAATCTACTGCAAACATTTGCTTACATATTAATTTTGTCTCTTCCAAGTTACCAATTAAATTGTACATTTAATTTGGAAACAAAGGAGTAAAAATAAAATGGGGCAATGGCCCTTGTAATAATTGAATCATCTGATATCATCACAGCATTTGCCTGATGTATGTGAAAGGGTACTAACCAGCAATCTGGTGGAATCCATTCAGCCTTCGTCCAAGGCATGAACAGGGCATAAGCAAATCATACCAGCCTTGCAATGCTGGTGCTTCGCCTGCATAACTGGTGTTAAAGTGTCTAATGACTCACACTAGCTGTTAGGCTGAGGCAATTAAGTCATGGGATCAATCACTCAGAAATGCAGTATTTGACGGCTTTTGAACACACAACAGCATTGCAAAATAAACATTGCCGGTTTATTCACTAATCTGGGAACAGTGAATATGTGACTGAGTCATCTCGATGGAAAATTAGACTCTTTGCCTCATAGTGTCAGGAACACATTTCCCTAAAAGGATTTCAGGAGTATGTCTAAAACACTGGGCTTGAGAGCGTGAAGTTCCTTAAATAATGAAACAGTGAGGCAGCTCTGAATAAATGAGGACAAGATGAAAGGAGGTGTTTGGAGCGAGAGGAAGCAATATGTCTTGATTAATAAAATGTACAATAAAATTGACTTCCTTTGCATTCTCTTATCTTTCGAGCTCAAGAGCAGCCAGCAAGGTGCCAACGGAGATACCAAAGAAAACGGGTCGCTTTGGGAAAAGTAGCTAGCAGTTCCTTCAAGGATGAAATCTCATCCAGACTGTAAACGGCGCCTGTAAACGCACATTGCGCTGGGACCGGTCCAGCGCTGCATGCTGTGTGTTTTTTTGACAGGAAGCCGTTTGTGTTTTAATGTCACTTGAAGGGCTTTGGAACTGAGTTCTAAGGTTCCCTTGAATCCTGTCCATTCCAAGCATGTGGCTTGGAATATTCCAGAAAATGGCGCACGCAGAAAAGCAGAACAGAGGATTCATCGCTGGGGGGATGATGCACCCGGTGTTCCATCCTCTACTGACTGAAGCCCAGCATACATATTAAGCAGAAGATCTGTGCAGTACAAGTTGACCTCCCACACATTACAGCTGAGATACTCAGGGAATTTTGGCTGACACATCATGTGTCCCGAAACTGAGGAACTGTACTGGTGTGACCAATACAGGATCAACACTACCTTTGCAGCAGTTTTGGCCCATACAGCACTGTGTATGGGCCAATGACACCACCCTACTGTATACAGTTATAAAGCATCTACCATAGGAGAAATAACAGGAACCTAAGAATTTTAAGATTGCGCAACAGAGCAAATTAATATCAGGCACTGAACCTGACACATCACATGATCGTAGGTGATAGGCCCAAGTATGACTTCAGCATACACATGCTTAATTTCTCAAAGAATCACAGCAAGCTTGAAACAGCAATTAGAAGAACTAAATTGATGCCAAGATGATTGTATTCGCACACTAGCCTTAAGGAATTTCAGTTGCAGTTGAAATAGCTGAAGTAAGGAACTCCAGGTTCATCAGTGCAGGGACGGAAGTTTGCATGTAAAGTATGGAGGAACTGTCACCTTTTTTACTGCCGATAGAACACCTCTAACTGTACATGTATTCTGACAACTGACCAGTTACAGTTTAATAAACACCCTGTCTATCACAAGCATACTATCATAATAGCAACATAAAAAAAATCCCTCCCCAGCTAGTGACTGTGGGTACCCTGAATGTAGTTCCTTTTTATGAGAGAGAGGTCGGGGTGAGCACTTTGGCCTGTGTGATACAGTGGTCTTGCTACATAAAGGGAATGAAAAAAGATATTGACCTGAGAGCATTCCAGAGGGCAAGGGATATGACTTGTGTTTTTGTAGCCATAACGGTAGTGAGTGGAAACAGCTCTGGCCTTCGACTTACGGAGTGCACCCCAATGGGGATTTACATTGGAAAGCACTTAGGAATGTTAATAAATAAAGCCGGGGGATCGATACACTGTAGTTGTTGTACAGCGACTGGAAATGATGAATTTCAAAGTAAGGAATGGCACTCCCCCCCCCTCGCAGTTAATAAGCTGGAAGTGATATTGGCGGAGCGATTAAGGAAAAAGCCTAGAACCCAGCAGGCCACAGGTTTCATTTTGGAGGTGGTGGGGCACTGCCATTGCACCTTTAACCTAAACCACATCCCTAATATAACAGCAGTGCTGGGTGCTTCAGATTAAGAGTCACCCTGGATGAGTGGTTCTGCAGAGACAGTAATTCATATTCATGTTACTAGAGGTTAAATGTCTGCCCAGCAACATGCAGGGAAAATAGTACAGAAAAATGCACAGATTCATTTCATGTGGCTGTGAGCAGCCTCCCTAGGCAGTTCTGCTGCACTGTGATGGACAGATGGATCTCTGCTTAAACGTGACCTTAGAATGGCGTGGTCCTCCTTCTAATTGGCTCTTTAATCCACTCACTTATCTCATACCTGCAGCGATGAAAGATTCAGCATTCCTGGGCGGAGTCATCTCCTCCTGTCATGAAAAACGTTGCAGCCGGTCAAGCGTTGGCGAACATCCAAGACAAGGGCAAAGTATTAAACCACAAACGTGCAACGTTTTTACAGAAGAGAAGCGGAGAGAATGCATGTCAGTAGATTGCTTTAAGAGCTGATTAAATCACATTTTTTATGTCTTATTTTGTGTAAAAGAGCTTAAAGATAAGGACTTGGATTTAGCTCTCCTGAGATTGTGTAGACATGAGTATCAGTTGTGCTGATTCATGCGTGGTGGGGGGTGGGGGCAGGAAAAGTGAGATAAGCTCACAATATCAGTGTGAAACTCCTGTTCCTGCACTTTCCCACAATGCCCTGGGCGCATGTTAGAGAGCACCTTAGTCGGCATTATAAAAGAAAAAGGCATGTACAAGCAACCTTTATGAGAAAAAAAAATTACATGACCTCTTCTGTTGTGACCTATAAATAATTAAGAACAAAAATCAATTTCAAAGTGATAAATAATGGAAAAGTCATACATAATTAATCTTTCAAACAAGAGTTTATATCTTACCTTACCTCGAGACATTTGAAATGCCCCGCTATACTGTTTCTTCTTCAATCTCAGATTGGAACATTTTTTAATTGTTTGCTTTATCATGTTCCAGTTCAAGCAAATGTACTGCTTTATTGCAATTTCATTCAAATGGAATCTCATTCTTGATTTTATTTGATATTGTGCTGCTGCAATCCCATGTCATAAGAATTGTTTTCACAGTGCTCTCACACAGTGGCATCCAACATGCCTTTATAGACAGTCTAAAAGGCTGCTCAAGACAGCCTTTCATTGAAATAGGTTAGATTTTCTATGGATCTGTGCTTTTCAATCTACTGTAATTATTTCTTGTATCAAAGCGGAGCAAACCGTGTACATCTTATGTAAAGGTATATAGAACTTTGTGACCGCAAATAACAAAGACAAGATGACCATACCATCTTTCACTCTCAATAAATGGCTTATATTAGTGCTCAACCTACTTGGTCTGTAACAGTTGTGAGTCATATTATATTTGTTGTACAGACAAACTGTGACCTTATATGAAAGAATTAGTTGAAAGAATTAGTTATGATAAAGTTCAGACCCAAGCAGAACAGGTTGATCTTAGTGATACATATTGAGTGATTCAGGCACAGAGAGATTTGCAGTTTTTCGCAGTGCCCACATCTTTAGAAGATTCCTCAGCAGCTAGAGGCATGAACCTTCACTGCACGAACTGGGCTGCTTTGTTTAAAAAGCCCTGTAGCTAAGACACTGGAACTTTAGGCCGGGTGCCAGGTTAGTATTATAGTGATTATAGTAGGAAGGGTCCCCTGTAATAAAATCAGTTAATAACCTTTCATGTTCCCCTGAATCATCTAATAGATGATATTTACATCTACGTCTATAGTAGCCAATCAGGTCTAAAAATGGCTACTCCTGAAATTGAAAGCATTCATAATGAACTGCACAGGAGTTCTTATGCTAACCACTACCTTCTTTCTCACTCCCCTCCCCCTTTCTCTCTCTCCCTCCCTCTTTTGCTCTCACTATCTCTTTCTCCTTTATGCCATTCAAACAACCTATGATTCTGCAGTTTGACCCCCCCCCCCCCTCCCAGTTAAGAGCATTTACTCAATGGACAAAATGTCTGGACAATCACTGCATAAACTCCATGATGTTCCTGCCCTGGCCATTACTGGATGCATCCCTCCCATAGCCTGCCTGAGCCCACCATAGCCATCCCTTTGGCCAGCTAATGTTCTCTGGATCTGAACTGATGTATATTTTATCCATTGTTGATATTCCGCTGTTTATATCCTTTCCCTCCTGTTTCCCAGAGGTTCCCAAGCACATTTTCCTGTGGTCAGGGAACAATATTCTGTTCATACGAAAAGTACACTTTGTTCAGTGCTTTGTGGTAATTAAATTGTAGAAATGCACTATAACGAATAAAATTTGATTGCCTGAGTGGTTTCTGATTGGTTGAGTAACTCTGTTATGTTACTTATTTTTTAAGTAATGAAAAAATTACTCAGGAACTCCCAGGAAACAACATAGCTGTCTGACAAGACATTTACTGCAATTATATCTCTGCATATAGCTTTAACAGGGAGTTCCTTTGACTATCAAATCTCAGTTGTGAAGCAGGCTTCTAAAAAAATCCATGTTGATCTTGCTGATGATCAATATTGTGATTGGGTTCACATGGACAGCACAAAAGAACAAAAGCTGTGTCACTTGATGGCTTGAAAATAACTGGCATCTGTCCAGGCTGAACCTTGCCAAAGGCAGTAATAAGCATGTTAGCCGGTGATTGAAAGACTACCTCTTGTCTCTCCAGTTAATAAAGTCACAACATGACAGGGAACATGAAATTATCCTCCTCAAAACTTGAAAAGCTGTCGTCCGTGCTCCATTGGATTGTTCGTCCACGACTTACCCCACGCGCTGTCGGCGCGGGCCTCTTCTCTTCCTGATGAAGACACGAGCGGCAGGCTCAGGTGTGTGACACAGGGTTATTTTAATACACGGACTGTCAATCAAGTTGAACCCAATGAATGCCGACGAATGATCAGGCACGCCTCCGAAATCCTCAGGCAGGTGAAGGTTGAAATTGCATATGCCGAATTAAGTCAAAAACATTCATTTTCAAATATTCTCCTCACAATGAGGTTGACAAGAATGTATGAGCCATATTGTTGCAGTTTCCAGCATACCGAGGTACATTACATACTATCTTCAACACAGGTAGGGAGCAGCTACTCAGCCATACCTTTGTATCAGAAGTAAATGCAGTTTCTCAGTTACGTACAATGCACAAAGCATTTAACAACAATGCTGACATGTTGTGTTATGTGTATAGACATAGCAATTGTGACAAATTATTTGATTTCTCCCCCCTGTAACAAAGTGCAGTGTGCTCTTTGGTGTCTCTGGCTTTGTAACAACTCAGTTTGTCTTTAGCTGCCATTGGGAATGTCACAGTCTGTCTCAGAAGGCCTCTGGCCTGAGCAGCCTCAGTGTGCAGCCCAGAAAGAATTACCTTCCTTGTGGGAGAGAAACAAAAGGTCACCCCTCCGGTTAACGGGACTGTCAGACAGTTCTCGGTAACCTCTCTAACACGCACGAATGCGCACACACACACACACACTCTCACATACAGACAATCCAAAGCACACACACACACAAGCACCCTAAGTGCACCCATACAAAAGTCACACATATGTACACCTACTGAGTGCACATGTACATAGACATTTTCACACACAGACACATACACACACATGCACACAAAATGCAACACACACGTAGTCCAAGTGCATGCATGCACACTTACAGAAACACCACACACACACAATGCTCTGCTGGGCCTCAAAATGAGGTGGGGAGAAAAAAAAGAAGACGCAAATCACAAATTAGTGCCCTCGAGGTACCAGACACTGAATCTTGCTCAAAACATTTAAGCCGATTTCGCTGGATTTGCCCCGGCATTGAGTCTGGAGGCTGGAGACTTCACGCAAATTAGATCCCGGCACCGAAGCCGTTTGGAACTGAAAGAAAGCCATTGCAAAGGTTCCCGCACACTATCACCAGTGGCATTAGCCGGGTCTGCAGGGGCTTTTGAAAAACAAATTTCACCACTGAGTAATCTGTCCTCCCATCTCCATCCCTTTTGCTTGCACTCCCAAACAGCCCCTCGGAAATTTGGGACACAGATTACTTGCTCCACGGGTCATTGCCTGTGAAATGGAACTGGCTTTCTCAGACTTTCTAGAAAGTTGGCATATAAATCAGTTATGTGGAGATTTGAACATGCACATCACTTCTAATTAAAATCCTCTATACTTTTTAATTGATGGCTAATTAAAATCGTAATTTTAATTGTAATCATTTCGGACGTTCTTGTTCCTAGGATCCATACATAATATCATCGTTTTTGATCTACATAAGACTGACAATCACGTAGAAGTGACGATATTTGTTGTATTAAAGTGAGCACTAGGTGTGTGGATACATTTGTGGCTCCTGAGATTTGCTGAGAAGCATTTTAACTTTTCAGCTCAAAAATCATGTCATGAACATTTAAAAAGTCCCAACTCAGAGTTTTGATAAAATTTTGATAACAATATTCTACAGATTTGTAAGAACACATAGTACCAAATTTCACAGTGGGACCTATTACAGCTGGCAGCCTTAGATATTTATATAGAGGCTCAGATTCAATCCAACCCAATCTGAGTTGCATATTGAAACTATTTTATTATATTTTTAACATTTGTTTTATTTCTTAGCAGTAAGTTTTGCTAATTTTGGCGATTACTGAACTGATTAAAAAATTGTAATGTTCTAATGTGATATTTACTATTCAGTGAAGGGCAAAGAGAATTACTGCTGAATGGTATGCTGGCCAAAGTATGTACAGAGACAGAGCAGACTTAAGCTGGGTGTCTTTTCCTTAACCTTCCTCTCAAATCATACTGCTGCAATGCAACACTACATTTAGGCATTTAGCAGACGCTCTTACCTAGAGCAAAAGTGCATATAAAAAAGGTCAGGCTATGACCAGAGACAATACCAAATCACTAGGGGTTTCACTTGAACATTACAAGATGCGTGCCACCACCCACAAGACCAACGGCACAATGATTCTGGTTCAGTCTGCGCCTGTGACTCCCTCCTCCCCCTTTTTCTGTCAATGACATGGTTTAGTCCAAAGAGGAGAGGCAGGCGCACCGCAGGTGGGAGGCAGCCGGGATTGTCGGCCCCCCGATGGAGATGCAAAAGAGGTGCCACGAGTTAATGTTAACGACCCCCCTGTGATTTGAGGAGCATTGATTCAAGATTGACTTGAACCCGACAAGTTGCTCACGAGGACTCCCAACACAGTTCAGTTCAAATGGCATTTGATTCAGGTTTTTTGAACAGGGGGATGAATACCCCCAGGGGTACTTCAAAGGTCCCTTCAAAGTAAGGGGATTCTTGGGATCAAAATCTAAAAGAGCAAACATTGTGAAGGGGCACTTGAGCTAAAGCCTGGGGTTTAAATGGGTACAATTCTCTGACCAGCTCTATTGGCATGACAGCTGTACATGCTGTTTATCTTGCCAGTGTATGCACTGAAATATTAAATGCCAGAAATGCTAATAAAAATCATATTTTTTTCATAATTAAACTAAAAGTGAAACATTAGCAATATAAGTGGCCAGGACTATTTTTCTTCTCAACATCATTTTCATCTTGGTAGCTCCTTCTGTGCCATTTTATGCACTGTCCCTCAGACTGTGACCAGTGGAAATGTACTGTGATGCCACAGTCAATCACATGTCAAAAAGCTTTCTAGTGTACAAAAATACAGAAAAACCCATCAGCTGTAAAACTACTTTTTAACACTATTAAACCCCTGTCATATGTCACTGTTTATAATCCAAAAACATTATGCAGGCATCACTTTACTACTGACAGATACAGCGGGCTGTCTCTTTCACAGGTTTCATTCCTTAACAGTCCCAAAAGAGAGACGCGTATGGCTCTGAACAGGTTCAAACAACATTGGCAGTTGCTACTTCGCTCGTGTCAAGCTGAATCCCATGTCATCTATCCGCTCCTGGCTGATTTTCACATTTCATTTCACATTACTCCACATTTTCTCATTACATTTGAATGTCATTTTGGCTCAGGTTAGATGAAATTTGGCTTGGAGCTCACCTTTGCGTTACAAAGGACCAAGAAGGGAACCGATGCCACTGTCACGCTAATGACCAAACCGCGAGCTGTGAGGTCATGTTTCCTCGCTGCCTGTCCTCCAGGGAGCGCTCTCTGTCACATGTCTAGCGTGGAGGTCCACACCAGCCGTCACCAGGGAAGCCTCAGGCTGGCGTCTGCTGGGGTGGTGAAGGCCAGACATGACGTACAGTGGGAGGGAGCATGGCTGACTTTCACCCCCTTCCCCCCCAACCCCCTCCATCCAGGAGCTGCTCCAAGGCTTAGTCAGTCATAACCTCACTGGTCAGCTGTAGCAAAGGCGGAAATTCAACTGACATGCCTCAGTGGGTCCTGCAGGCCTGGGTGAGGCATTCCAGCCACGGCTGTTGTTTACCCCCTACTCCGGATGTAGCAAAAACACAAACAGCCACGGAGGCCTACCTACCTCAGAAGTGCATGCAGTTGGTGCTTCCAAATGAACTAATCAGACATTTATGAAGTCCAAACAAAATAAATCATTCGTTACCCTCACATAATGAACCAGAAGCAGATGGCATCTCACAGCTTAATTGGTAAACTGCGCTGTAACTTTGTAATTGCTTTGTAAGTTGCTCTGGATAATGTTAGTCTGCCAAATAAGTTAATACTAATAGCAGTGCCGTGCTGGTAACTTTGTAATTAAATCCAATTTCAGAAGAAGGTGACTGCAGAGAAGAATTTATCAACTTCAGAATGAGATACGAACACAAGATTAATGCATGCGAGTCTGCTGATTAATATCTGAGGCACTCAATTGCTTGTGGAAGTCTCAATGGTGCTTTGATACACACACGGATCCCCCAGATGAAGATGAAATTGGAACTGAAAGACAACTAGTGTCATTAATCATTTAGGAACTATTAAACTATTCAGGAAAGTTGCTGGTAAACAGTTGTGTTTAATGTGTTCACAGTATTTCCAGAGATGTGTGTATATTTTCATGCATGTACAGTACCGGTCAAAAGTTTGGACACACCTGTTTAAGATAATGGGAAACATGCATTCAAATACATTTTGATCTAAAGACTTATGCTTAAATGCTTTAAATTGGTTTCTTAGACAAATATAAATAGTGAAGTTGATGCCCATGTATGAATTTCTTTCCAAAAGAATTTATTTTTAAAAAATATTTTTTGGCTACTTTGAAGAATCTAAAATATAAGAGCTTGCTTTGATTTGTTTGATTTGAGTTAGCTTTGATTTGTTCAACAGGATTTTGGTCACTGCATAATTCAGTTTGTTTTATTTCATAGCTTTCATGTCTTTACTATTATTCTAAAATGTGGTAAGTAGTAAAAATAAAGAAAAGCCTTCTATGAGCAGGTGTCTCCAAACTTTTGACTGGCACTTTACGTGTGTGTCAATTTATGCTTATGTGTTTGGTAGGGTTTTCTGTATTAACGTCTGCAACATATTTACTGCCTAATGATGATCGTTGAGCAAGATTATTGTAAAATGCTTTTTAAAACAAACTGATGAAATGTAAATTTGATGTCCCACGCTATTATGACCCGACTTCCATATTTTGCAATAGTTAGAACAATAATTTTTTTTTTTTGTTTTCCCTTCAGTGCAGTCTGTGCCTTCTAGCATGTTTAGTGTTTGTAATCTATTGTGAGTTTAGAAAAGTCCACTGGTATGCAATAATCCCTTTGAAACAGCAGTCAGAGGAAAACA
This sequence comes from Megalops cyprinoides, assembly GCF_013368585.1. Classification (NCBI taxonomy): domain Eukaryota; kingdom Metazoa; phylum Chordata; class Actinopteri; order Elopiformes; family Megalopidae; genus Megalops; species Megalops cyprinoides. Next base: position 18,029,998 of record NC_050603.1, read on the forward strand.
ATAAATGGTTCATAACAACACAATTCATATGCTGAATGAAATGTCATTGAAGCTGAAGTTAAATACAGATATGTACAATCCAGGTATGCATATAATGAAACTGTGACAGGAACACCCGTGCAACAATTGAAATTGAAATATCTAAAAGAAACTTGATTCTGCCATATTTCCTGGTCTTCGCTATATAATGTGGATTCATTGTTGTGTTCTTAAGTAAGCCTCAAAAGCAGATTTTCATCTATAATATACCTGTCTATACCTTTGGCTCAGTCCCAAAGATATAACAGCCATTTGAATGTCTTCAATGCAAGTCTTCAACAATTAAAAAAAATGAAAGAAGAAAAAACATCTCCAACAAAGACAGAGAACATTAGTATCTGACTGTGTCAGACCATGCAAAAAATTTGCTAGGGGCTTAAATACACTTGTCCAGGGATATCCACACTATCTGCCGATTAAATGTGAATTAAAATGAGACCACATCTTTCATTTGTTGTAAGAGCTTAGAAATCCTAATGAGCTAGCTTAATGCCACGTCAAGACACTTTCATACCTCTAGTAGGGTTTTGGTCATTGTAACTCATATTTTAGTGCTTAATTTGGATAGTAAAACACTGTGTGAGTGTGTGTGTGTGTGTGTGTGTGAGGGTGTTAAAGGAGTCAGGCAAGAGAAGGAAGCCAAAGGCTTACATGGACAGAAACAGAGCCCCAGAGACTGTCATCAGCTCCTTCAGCTAAGACAAAATCTGATATGAAAGTCACCCTTAAGAACAAAGCATTGTGCAGAGAAAGAGCTGGTGAGGGTTATCTCAGGTCTGTGTGTGTGTGTGTGTGTGTGTGTGTGTGTGTGTGCGGTCCAGAGGTCATTATAACTGGTTCAAATGTCATTCACTAACCAGCAACAAATCGAGTCGCATTTTTTACCAGGCTAAAACACAACTTCCTGTATGACACAGACATGTCTCCAAATGCCAATGGGAAGTTGAGCATGTAATGTTAATGACGCTGGTGTCACTGCTCTGGTTTGCATAATGGTATATTAGTTTAATATGACAAATGTCTTCAACTGTTATTCCTGTACTCCGTTTACATTTTCAGCATTGAATACATAGGATGCTACAACACAGTGGCACCCCTTCATTCTCAGGCAAGATGTTTTTGTAGAGATGTTTTTGTATGGCACTTTTTGGGACCTTTCACAGCAACCCAAAAGCGTCTTTGGAGAGGAGCCAGTTTTTGACATTTGTAATGCACAACTCACCTTCTCTGATGTGCCCCACGCCTGAAGCCTTCCGACGGCTCCAGCTCAATATTTAATCACACTTAGCCCTACAAGGATCCCTCTCAGTCACACGGCTGCACGCAATGTCTCGGCCGTGACCTCATTCGAATGACTGGGCATGATCAGCGGCAGCTCTCTGTCACTCTGTCACTGCCATCCTGTCTCGCCCCTCATCTCGTTCACCTTCGCCTGTGATTCCCGTCTCAGCCAGCAGGGAGGCGCTAATGCGGGGTCAGGAGAAGGTAAAAATGCCATTGAAAGCCTCATTAGCCTTGTGCCTGCGGCTGCCTGCAACCTTCCTCAGATCATACGGTGCATTGCGATTGTTACAGTTAATGCATTGAGGGGCTGATTGATTGACAGGTGAGCAGGATAATATGAGATACACTGACATTAACCCTTGACTGGATGTACCAAGCATTCATAAATCACCTGTGTGGCTGACCTGGTGTGTCCTTGCTGCATTCATCTAAATACTATCCCCGGCATTCTTTTTTAAAAGAATTTCAGATTCTAATTAAATATCATTTTCTCCGCCTCTCTTCCTCACCTGTGGTTAGGTTTTGGGTAGGGGGTAATTATTCCAAAAGCAGAGACAGGCAGGCCTGTGCTTTGATGGACTTTTTACAATTTATTTTAACTCAAGTTTGGACATCTCTTTAAATGGAAGCTTTTACAAAGGAGCAGTTCATTAAACTGGCTTTCAGGTTAAAATAGCACCTGAATGAAATAATAGTATATAAGTATACTAGTAATAGTATATAAGTATACATTGAAACATTTGTGTACACATAATTATCATTTTTAAGTGAAGCCCATTTTACATTGTCAAGCTGCACTGCACTTTCTGGAGACATTCAGTGGGAAAATATGTGGGGAGAGGAGAAAAGCACACAAAACTGAAAGAGCTTTTAGCTGATCTGAATGCGATTGAAGAGGAGCTTTGAGAATTACCGCTGAACCGTGTAGCGTTGCCGGCTGAGTCTCTGACCAGCGCAGAGGACCAGAGAAAGTAAAAATAATCCACCTCCACAATCCCATACGTTTGTGCACCCTGCAAACATGACTCGACCAGCTCCAGCTAAGCATTATGTGTTAAGAATATCAATATACTTCATCTCATGTTGGTATGTACGCATTTGTTCTTCCAGGGGGGGGGGGCTGAAACTGCAGACAAAAAGATGCCACAGCATCTTCTCTGGAGAAAAATTGCTTTTGTGAAACCAATTCAGCACTGAAAAAGAGAACAAAGAAATGTACACATTTCTACAGCACACTGCAGTGGGTGGGGGAGCGGTGATAAGATGACAGGGGCTGTGTCATCACTTCACATCTTCGACGTGGGGGGGGGGGGGGTTCCCAGCGAGCAGCCATTAGAGGGGATCTGTCCAAGGGGCTTCTGCACGCCATCGTGTGACCGTGGAAGTGGGGCACGAGGCGTGTCCAAAACCGACTGGGGCCCAGTGTTCCCGCTGCCCCAGTTTGCGGGTGTGTGTCCAGAGCATTTAGTTCAGTCCCAGGAGCAGCCCAGTCTTGCTTCAGAAACACTCTCCTCACCTTCAGGTGCAAACGCCTGTCGCAGGACAGCGGATGGCCTAGGCCTCTTTGTCTCTGTGCTGGTGTCCTGTGTCCGAAAGCCTGTTCAAACCCACTGAATAAAACCACTGATGGTCACCGCTGAATTCCCCATATGATGAGGTCATATGGTGATATCACATGATGTCGTGTTTTTCAGGGCTGACTGCTGTTTGAAGAGTAGATTTCGTATAACCACTTTGTCTGTTAATGGACAAATTACATTAAAATGACCATACTATCCCATGGTAATTTCCTCACTAAAATAGTTAAATAATTTAACATTTTACCAAATTTGTAAAATAAGACATACATGAGGCTATAATGATACAAATTGTGGTGGTATGTTAAAAAATCAGCCCCTGTCATCTTATCACTGCTCCCCCACCCAGGAAACTATAAAATGCGAGTGGTACAGTACTGTGCTAGTACTAATAGGATAGTACTGTGCTTCATAAATAGGAAATTATTATACTCATCCTGTGATTTTCTCAGTCTCTCTCTCTAACACACACACACACACACACACATTGCTGTGGGCTCTTACAACAGTTCTGAAAAGGGTACAGAGAAGTAGCGCTAAAACCATACAGCGTGTTACAGTTTTGTCCGCAGCTCCATTTTGGCAAGAGCATTCTCCTCTAACATTTTAAAAAGGTGTTTAAAAGGTCAGGCTCGCAAAACTGTGACGGATGGAAGCTCTGGGCCGGCTCCCAGGTCAGTTGACCTTTCGTTTAGTCAGCCTTTAAACACAACACGGATCCGTGTCGCGGGATCACTAATGAGGAGCTTCCCTCTCAATCAGCCCTCTCTGAACATGAAACGAAAACCACCAAAGCATCGGGAAAAAAAAATAACTGGATGGCATTTCACCGGAGGCTAGTCAGGGCTTGACAGGCTAACCTTATCAAGTGTGTCTATCACACTGTGCCTGTTTTCTCTTCATGCTATGCCCTTGTTCGATTACCTGGAACCTCTGCTTATTTGTTTGTGTAGCAGGTTTCTTTAATGATTTTATTTTGGTCCATTTAATCATAATCTGAGTAGTGACATTCACAGAATTTGCATGCTTCATATTCATTTTCAATTGTTTTCTTTCTCAAAAGAAGAAAAAAAAGTTAAGTCCTTATTTAAGTCAATTTTTAATGTATATTTGTATGCATTTCTGCTAAGGCATGATAATGCCCACCATCCCAATGGCTTTCACTGTAAAGACGTCCCAGCAAGCATATGATAGTAGTGAGGAGCGGTGGTCTAACAGCTTGCCCAGTGATGTCATGTGTCAAAAGGCCTCCCTCTGGAAAGGTTCTAGCTGATTCATTTAGCCTCCCACATCATGTGCTTGTAATCACAGCAAGGTGTCTGATTGGTTATTGTCCTGTCAGTCACACATGCCTCAAGGCAATAGTTGGGAGAAGCACAGACATAAGTAAATGTATCCATTGTGATTGGTTCATATCTCAGAAAGGTCATCCCATCGTGAGTAAGCAATGCCCCGAAGGTGAGGCATTATTACGTAATATCTCATACCGGCGATTCATCTTTTACTATGAAGAAGTATCCAACACTAAGCACTACATTAACAGCTGAAAGTCCCATCAGCCCCCCGCCCCCCCCCACACACACACACATGCACACACACACATGCACACACATACACACCCCTCCTCCATCTCAATTAATTCTAAGACAGGACACTGTGACCCCATGTCACAACCAAGAGATGAAGCACTGCTAATCGTTCAAGTTTTGCACTCTTACAAACAATACATCAACAGGGGACAACAGGCTGCTGCCTTGCTTTTCTGTGTGTGTGTGTGTGTGTATGTGTGTGTCTCAGTCACACTAGGAGAGCTGTTTGCCCTCCTGGCAGTAAGTAAAGGACTGTGCGGTCACTAGGAGGGATGGGACAATGGGATACAGGGACACTGAGTGGCCATGTGGCACCTTCCTCTGTGGTCTCTCAGACCTTGGGAGTGAGGTGAGCCAATTCTATCACTCAAGGATTCCCATGCTTTGAGCTTAACTGACTGCATATAGCTCAAGAAACCCCTCTAGCACTTTGGGATCATACTGCTGATTTTTTTTTCCTAATAAACTTTTAAACTAAATACCATCGACTGTAATTTTTACTTTTAAAAAAATATAGACAAACTAATAATACTGAACTCTCAGATCTGCTAAAGCTAGCCTACTTTCCATGCCTAGAGGAGATCAGAAAAGAAGTGGAGAACATTGCAGAACTCTATACCACAGTATATCAGACTCACTATCAAATGAATATTTTAACAGCTTAAAGCACCCTTCTGCCACCCTGACATTTTGTATTCTAACTTTGGGCTTTGTTATTATCACTATAAGGCTCAAATGACTGTAATGTGGTCAGGCATTGAATTTTGGGAGCAGTTCCACCAGGGTCAGTGTTTGAATTTCCACAGTTGGCCTCATCCTCTCCTCTTTGGGTAGCAACTTCCCATAATTCCCCCTTGAAAAGCATAACAGTAGGAGCTCCTCCTCTCACCTTCAGCCCACTCCCCACCCTGTCTATGCTGGACCACCCGGCGACAGCATGCGCACACTGCAGGAGATAACAGGACCTGAGAATGTCATAAATAATGCAACAGCATTCAGGAAAACTCTGCCCTGTCAGCACACCCACTCCAGCTGATTCTAACAAAATAGTTTTCACCTCCACAAAGCCCCCTTAAACCCCCCCACCACCAAAAAAACCCCAAATAAATAAATCTTAAAAATCTCCAAAATGGAAAAATATGCTAAATCACATACTCGGTTTCCCGGGCAGGCAGGATATATTTTCTTGTGTGTCTCAAAAAAGAAACTTGCAGAGCACTGTAGGGATGAGCAAAATGAGGAAATTAATGAATAACCTGTCAAAATGACATTTTCAGTGTTTAACAGTTTGAGGGCAACAAGCAAGAATAGAAACGTTTTCCCTGGCAGAATGGAGGCAGGTACAGTCAAATCAAATGCAATTAGAAGACCGAACCAGCGCTGGCATTGTAATGAAGACGTGTGTTAGCAACAATCTGGAAGTGATGTTTTTGCATTCTCTAGTTTCACATGTTTACATATTGTCCATTAAGTCCTTGGAGTGCTTCAAAGAGGTCTGGATACACAAGAGGCATTGCATTCCCTGTCAGAGAAAATCTGTTACCTCAGCCTTTAGATTTCTGCTGTTTTTGATCAGAAATACTCATGGATTTATGACAGTTTATTTTCTCCCAGTCTACATATTTATATATTTATTTTGCTTAAAAATGGGAAACCTTTTAAGCAAAATAATTTTAAAGATTGCAGATTTACCTATTTCAGAATTGAACAGAAGTAGAATCACAATGTCATTAGTGAAGTTTCCTTGTGCTATCTCAATTACTTCTCTGTACTGAATACAAATAGTTATTCATGTCACCTAGGCAAATTCACATTAACAATCTTGCTATGTGATACTGATGTGCTATTACATCCTTATTAAATCTTTAGGACGTTGCTGTAACATTGTTATGAGGAAACTTGACATAAAGTAACAGCATTATATTCATTGCATTTAATGTAATCTCTTGCATGTAATGCTAAGAAGTCCCTGAAAAACACTAGCCATATTCGCTCAGTCCTCATCGCAACTACTGGAAATAAATGCCCCATTTAGGGAAAAGGAAAACAAAGATGAAATGCAAACAAAAAAAAAAAACAATAAAACCCTAGAAACCAATAAAACAGGAAGTGAAAGGGGATTATGTGGGGAAGGACTGTAAACAACAACTTTGTTAATTCTACAGGCGCGTTTTGTATCTGTTCAGTACAGTTCGGCTGGGAAAAAGTGGGGCATCGCTCTCCTGGCGACCCTCTTGTGTTAATTTGTAATCTTAATTTTAAATGTGATGGATTCAAAAAAAGAAAAAAAAAAATCCTGAGTCCTGAGAGGGTCTTGATTTAATGGTAACTGATAACCCAAATCAATGCTGCTGCACGCGCCAGCTCCTCTTGTTTAGACACATTAGAATAATTCTCTCTCACACTGCATTCAGGCCTCAGGGCAATTGTGAAAGTGCTGAGTCTTTGTTTACTGACATTTTCACACAAAAATGAGCACAAATTTGAGCAAACACACACAAACACACACACACACACACACATGCGCACAAGCCTCAGAGAGCAGTGTTCTCCCTCTTGCTCAGACATGCCTGTGAGAAGATTCCTGAATGATACATTCACTGATACTGAGTGTAGAAACTGGCGGAATATTTTGGCAAGCGAGATGCAAAAAGCAATTTGCACTTTTTTCAGGATTTGGGATCTGGGGTGAAGTGCCACAGAGGAGACATGGTAACGAAGGCAAAACCAGAGGAGGAAAGCAGCTTTAGAAAGAGACAGAGTGGGTGAGAAGAAAAGAATGAGTGTTAATACCATGGAATTAAACCAAAGTGCTCACAACTGGGACCTCATGCAGCACTACTACTGACCACATGCTTGAGTGGACTCAAAGTCACTCCGGGCAAGCTCCAGCTCCCCTTATTAGGGAGGGCAAGCTGGTATAACAGGAGGGCAAAATTGCCTTTAAAAGCACTAAAAGTAGATTGTGGTAATGTGTTTAAATGCTTTAAATGTTTAAATGTGGGGCCAGGTGAGTTTGGGTGGGCCTGGTCAAGCAAGGCCTAAGGTCATTACAGACCAGGCTAATTGTAGGTAGCTAGACAGGAGGCTGTGGGAATCCCATGCCATTTTGTTCAAGATGGTTATATCTGGTCTAGTTCGAGGCTATCTCCTCAGATTTTATGTTTAGACTTAGCTGGGTGGCTGTCGGCAACCAGCCTTTAACCACTTAACCATTCCAACAGCAGGACGTTGTGACTCGAGTATGATTTGCTCTTTTGTGGGAAGTAAAAGCACAGGCAGGCAAGTATAGGTATCATCCACTATCCAAAAATGAAAGGAAGACCAATGTGAGCTATTCTAAAAATCAATTCCATCAAATCTGCAGGGCTTACAAGCAGATTACACAAGCAGGTGTTTAGGCTCGCATTTTAAATCATACCATTATTTATACTTTCAACACCACATTTCATTCCCTATTAGAGCTAATACATCTGCGGAGTTATTCACGGACAAAGTTTGACCCAAACTTTTCATTTAGCCTGGATTGTAAGGTAAGAGCAAACAAATTAGCTTCATCGTGTTGCAGAGTGTTTCGTTTGATCTCCACATGTAGACTCCAGAAAGCACTGTGGGTTCAGTGTGCCTCGGTACATCTTGTAAAGTGAAAAATGGTAATTAGACTCCAAGAATCACCAGGGGTTGACGTAATGAGAGCTTTAAGGCCACGATACATAGGCAGCTTTTTGTGGCATCACTTGCCAGCAACCGCTGAATCCTCTTTCAGCGGACTGTTGCTACAGCTGGTTTCTCCGATTGCTCATATCTGATGAACTGTTGGCAGCAACAATTGCTGGAAAGAACTGCCACAAGAAATTGCTGGTGTATCGCGCCGTTTAAAGACAGTGCAAAGGGACAACAGTGTGGTGTAATGTGTAGGGCGCAGGGCTTAGAACTGAAGGGTTGTTGAGTTCAAATCCCAACTGGGGAACTCCTGTCATACCCTTGAGCAAGGCACTTAACCTGAATTACTTTAGCATCTGCCTGTACAAATGGATAATTAGCCTGGATGTGAACTATAACCAGACTGAAAAAAAAATCTCTGAATCATATGATCATAACCTTCTGCACTGCAAAATTTGACATATTGGCAAACTAGCTATGTTTTTTAGATACACAGAATAAACATTATTGAGTCACTCTACAATTTGCAGCATAGGTTTCTGTTCAACACTTTTTAAATACCTGGCTTTTTGATGGTTCATCAAAAATCTTCAGCCTAGTCCACTCTGGTGAAGTAATTTCCATTTCTCCTCAATACAGACTTGTTGTCTTGAGTGGCATTTTAAATAGGCCTGATGTTTTGCTGCAGATACACTCAGAGCAGACAGGCAGATGGAGGGGGTTTGAAGGTTGGATATGTGAGGATAACTACTGTATCACTGCAGCTGCTGTAAATAACCTGATCAATATGAGAAACAGAAGCTTCGCTTTACTGCCAAGAAAACTACAACTTACGTGGGAATGCACCTATATGATATATGCATAGCAATAATAGCACAAATTATGTTTTAAAGATTACTTTTGTTTCCCTTGTAAACACTTTCAAAGACTTTCAGAAGTAAAAATTTACTCATCTGATAAAAATAGATATGTTTTATAGTGTTAATAAACTGTGAAAATGCTAACACATCCAGACTAAAGTATCTTCAAATACTTCACAGTAAGCAAAATGTAAGCAATACATTTTGCAAGAGTTGCCCTGGATGCAGGCATCTTTTAATCTGAAGGCACCTTTTAGATGAGTAATGTAATGTCCAGTGTATTTTGTCAATGTATTCTATCAAAAGAGGAGTACTCTAGGTCAAAATTGGGCTGTTGCACAAATGGTGTCAAAACAATGTAAAACGAAAAAAAAAATCTTGTGTTATTGCTCAAATAGCAATTTCAGCATGATAAGGAACCGACAAAAGGGCTCCTATTAATTTAATCACATTGCGCTGTCCTTAATATTGAGCTCTAATTAGAGCAAGTGCAATATTTTTAACTTATTACGCATTTTCTGGTCAATGTCTGCAACCTGCCAACTGTTGGCGATGCATAAGGATTGGAAAAATCAAGACTTCCACTTTTAAATTTATTATTAATAACAGGAATAGGTTTAATAGGAACAGGAATAGCTCATGGTTCGAAAAGAGGTCTTAATCTGAGTTCTAAATTGTTTTTCTTCTTTTTTTTTTTATCACTCTGCCCCCTGGTTTAACAGCATGTTTCTGGGTGTTCCATCAACGCGGCGTCAAAGTGAGGAACAGAACCATGTCATTTCCATCTGCTTTACAAAGTTGGTCTCCTGTCAGGAGTTTCCCCATCGCTTGACACAGTGACAGCAACATCTACGCAGCCAAGAAAATTATATTTCAGCGCAGCGTTCTGGACAAGCTGCATTCCGTGCGAGACTGCATCAAGCTGACAAGGCGCGAGCAAGCCTCATCTCTGTTTTTTTTTTTTCTTTTTCAGGGAAATGAGATTGCAGTTTCAGACAGCAACCTTTTCCAATAAATGTGAGCCCGAGATGTTTGTACCTCTGCTTTCTGCGGTTTGAATCTAAGCGAGGCAAAATCCTGTCTGTTTTGATTTTCTTCCTCTCCGGGAAAAAAAACCCGTTTCATTTAACATACAGATGAAACTGGCGACACGGGGAGGCGAGCAACGCGGGGCGGTCGTGTTTCCTCCCGTTACATCATATCGTTTAGCGAGTGGTGAAGGCAAACACGCCGGCGCGGCGTTTTGTCTTGTCGCTACCTCACTGTAATTACGGGACATGACAGGGGAACTTTCTGATGGGCTGTACAATTTCATTTTCGTACTTGCTCATCAAATTACTGATCAATAAAATCATTCCACAGTTTATTGCGGGGGCAACTGAAGGGAAATGGAAGCCTCAGATACATGCGCCATTGAAATTACAGTGAGTCATTGCAGTAAAGTGGTTTTGAGATTCCAAAACATATCTCAGCGTCTGAGTGTATAGATTCCCTTTTTTCAAAAACATTTTTAAAACTCTGAAAATAAATGATGATGTACAGGTAACTGCTAAAATAAAAGGAAACACTTGAGTAAAAGAGGGTACAAAGTGTATTGTATAAAAATGCTGGGCAGGCAGGCTGTGTTTCCCTTTCGGCTACCATGGCTAGAAGATCAGATCTCAGTGACTTTAAGAGAGGGGTGACTGTTGGGGCAGGTTTGGCAGGAGCTTTAGTGAAGAAGACTGCTCAGCCTACTCATGTTTCATGAGGAACAGTGGCTAACATGATGTTGGCTTGAAAGTCTGAGGGAAAGATGTCATCAGTTAGGGGCAACTGTAATCAAAAATGTATACTCTTCAACTTAATGTCTGTGCTTTGGTTCGAGATGCAAGGCAAATCAGATGAGCAACGCTCAATCAGTTGACTGAAAATATCAATCCAACGGGTGAGCAGACAGTTTCATCAAGAATGGTCGGTCGAGAACTTCACAGAGATACTATGATCTGGTTACAGTGCATAAACAGTGCACATTTGCAAGTAAGGTGGTGCAAAGAAAGTGATCCAGTGTGCAGTGGTTCACTGAGAAGTGAAAAAACACTTATGGGAGATTCTGGAGTTGTGCCTAAGACAGCATTTCCACCACCATCAACAAATCATAAAATGATGGTGGTGGAAAATGGTGGCAAATTGGTGCCTCCAATGGAGTCCCAGACACTTTTAGAATCTTAGCCAAGGGACACGGAAGCTGTTCTGGCAGCTCCTGATGGCCCAACGCCCTATTAAGACTCTTATTGTTGGTGTTTCTCTCTCTTTCTCCATATTGCAAAGCTACTATTATTCATACGTGCATTAGTCAGCCAGTGACCTCAGCCATTGATATTGCCAGCTTAGTGCTTTTGTCATGAAATCTGGTCAAATATCTTACCCTGTCAAGTGATTCTTCAGATAAGTCCTGCTCACAGGTTTGCCAGTTTTCAAGATCAGCCTGGGAGCTTGGTAAAGTGAATTATCTAAAATGTCATGGATATTTTTTGCCACATTTGTGCTGTTCATTGTGGTCTGTGTTGTTCACAAAAGCAACTGTCATTGCATGCTGAATGCAAGTCTGCTCTTCTAGGACTGGGCCCCACCCCTGCACTGCTGTAGCTTTATTAGATAGGAGATTTACTGGTGCAAATAACTCATTGTGCTTGTGTAATTACATCATTAGGTATCATCACATGCAGTGACATTATTCTTTGTTCACCATGATGTAATTGGCTATCTGATAGCACTAAATCAACATCCCTATAGCTGGATTCAGTCATGAAATATCTGCAACGGTGAGCGCCATCAGGTATCATTTTATAACAGGATCACTGACAGATCAAAATTATGTGGTACCATTTTCCCCATCCACTTGGCAAGACAAAGCATTGAAGTAATGTCTTTGAAATGTTAAAAGCAGTTTTTAACTGACTCCCTGTGTTCTGAGCATTTCCAGGGCAGATTGAAGTAAGATTTGACAATTTATTCTTGTCACTGAAAAACAATTGACACATCAAAAAAAGCTCAAAAGAGGGCAATTTCTGACGATATTGCACATTCAAAGACATCAGCCAGTTGCTGTTCACAGGTGCTCACCACAGACTTCAATCATTTTTTACTGTTACTTTAACATAGACAAAACAGGCACTTTCTCACTAATTTACAATATTTTCAGCTGTATAAATCACTGTTTTCCTCAAAAATCTTCCCTAAAATTATCACGTGTCCCATGCATCATCAGTATAATTAATCACCGTGATGGCGGTGGGCCAGTTACGCCCAGTCATGATGTCACAAACGAACAAACAAGTGGACTACTACATGTGATTCCTGTGTGATGCCTCTGAAACAGACATCAAGCTGGCCAGCTGATTAGGCCTTCTTATCTATCTTGCTTGCTGGTTAACAAAAAAGCGAGGTATTTTTTTGGTACAGTTGTTCAGTTAATTCAGCAAACTATGTTGTAATACAGGCAACTGTTGTGACTAGCACTACAGTGAGTTTATTAACAGATTGCCCATTATAAACAACTTGTCAGCTCCTAAGCTTATTAGCCTACCAACAGCAGAGATATCAGATCTAGGACAGGAGAAATGGCTGGTCGGTTTGCTAGCAAAACACTTTATTATGTTGGATAGTGTAATATGTGTAAAGCAGTAGGGTGAGTTGCTTCTTCATTCTTGTACAGGAGATACACCAGACCAAAGAAATAAAAATACTGACAGACAGGGGTGCCGGTAGGAATTTTGGGGCCCTGAAAGGTTAATGCACTGGGCCCCTATATATATGTAACAAAAATATATGGTCGAATCTTCGAGGGCCCCTGTCTGCTTGGGGCCCTTGGAATCGTCCCAAACTCGCCCTCCCCCCCACCGTATGACCCTGCTGACAATAACCTTAGAATAATTTAGCACAATATATTTCTTTCTGTTGCTTAATTTCTTTTTTTTTTGCTCAGTCTTCCTACTTAATTATACTGTCCAGTAATTGGGCAAGGAAGGAGAACATATCCATGCTCATAGCTTTAAAATGATATCTCTTTTACATTACTCTCCTGGTTTAAAGAAAAAAGCAAATTTCCATTATTAGTCTGTCTGCACTAATAGTAGCTTTGTCCACTTGGGGGTGCTTCTGATTAACATCACCTGAACAGGGGGAACAGAGGGATAGAGTCGTCTTTGTGTCCACAGCATTCCATTTTCTTGAATTAGGTGGACAGTAAATCATATACACCCCTCCACACACACACACACACACACACACACACACCTTTTCTGGTTTCCTTTGAAAGATTACTTCAAGAAACTGAAGAAAAGAGGCATAAAGATAGCCTGTGATAATATCGGCTGCATCATCCACACACACCCTGCAATTATGAAGTTCATTTTAATTTCAGTATACCTGTAAAATATACCTGTAAAGTATTCAAATGTGTTATTTCTTTGTGTTTCTCACTCCTCCAGTGAACATGACAGGAAATGACAACCCAGTGCCTCAGCTCGTTGCATTTGCAATCAAGGTCTATTGGACCCTGTGGACATTAAGAGGGGATCATGAAGGAGACAGGAATCACAAGCTAAGCAGTACTTCTGAAACCCCTCAGGAGAACACGGTCCCAGATCCGCCAGCTGCTTACTGTATCGCACATAATTGATATTAATGACTGATAAAATAAATAATCAATGCATCTTGCCAACTTGTTAATTCGTATTTTTTTAACGATCTGAGCATTTTTACTGGCAGTGAATTTAATAGGGAACATTTTCTGCCTGTCTTGTTTTTTTCTTGAGCATGCACTTGCTTCAGAAAATGGAGCAGATCAATGCCACAGTCAATGACCTGGGTACCAAAGGGAGTAGTGTCCAGTAGCTGACACTGCTGCAGTACTATCATGTATTATTATAACTGTTCTAGGGGCCAATTCACACTTGAGCCAAGCGTGTGTAAATCCTCCTTAAGTGTTTCCACAGAGAGTTGTGCATCTCTGTTTCCAAAAAGCACATTCAGGGCTGCTTAAGCTCCTGTTTGGGAGATTCATGTTTGGGGCAAGAGTTAGCCAAAAATAAGAGTGTGTTGCTTGAGATGAGGGTGTGTCTCATTATGTTCTAAGACATGCATATTCTGACTTGACACTTGAGTCTGTTTTCTCTGTTCAGGAAAATGTTGAATTGGTCGCAATTGTGTATAACAACATCATCGCTGTTGACTACATAGGCCAAGAGCAGTGAAAATAAACATAGAAAACCAATTTTCTATTTATATATTGAATTTTATTTGAATCAAATAACATTTGAATCAATTCACCCCAACTGACAAACCCTGCATAATTCAGTTTTGCACATGCTGACATGTTGAAGATTTGCTTTCTTTAAACACAGTATAATATTCAGAGAAACAAGCTGCAAGATATATTCATCAATGAATAATAACAATTGGGCTACCCTAACAGCTTGGTCATATGTGCACAGTCACATACATAAATACTGTCCCTTGTCATAGGGTGTTCTACAAGAACAAAACACCATGTGCCCTGTAGGTACCATGCATCCCTGAGATCATTGAATTGGTTGTAATATCTCAGTTTTTTTCTGAAAACAATAAGTCTGCTGGCCAACACAAAAGGAATTTTTATTGCAGCACAATGCAGCATAACACTGTCATACAACCCCATTGCATAAATACAGCGGCAAACACAATATACCTACCAGACTACACACAGTGCCATAAGAGAGGGCTGACACAATTGTCCCACAACAAGGTATTTAGGACCACTTTACAAGCTAGGAATTACCTAGTCTGACCACCGACAACCTCCTCTCCATCAGGGGCTTCAGTCTGTGAGAGATGCTATGGCACACAGATGCTGTCATCAAATTCCTCCACACTGAAATAGGCAGTTTCATATAACGAATTTGACATCACTTCTAAATTTTGTAATTCATGTGGCTGATCATGTTACTGAATGAGTAATGCAAGGGAAATTTTTGAACGAATTAATTGGATTTTTAAAAATACAAATGTTTGATAGATTAGTGACATTTTTAACTTCTAATATTTTATACAGAAGAATTGAAAAGGTTTATGTGGGCTCCAGAACTGTGTTATTTTCTCCAAAGCATCTTCTCAGATTTCATAATTGAAGTGAGTGTCATGTGACTGCACTCTGCAATGACAACCAAAAGAGAGAAAATCTATTGGCTACCAGGATCGGGGCAGGGAAGTGTGGTTTTAAAGGACAATATACAGTGTGCAGCTTTGTACCATAGATTTTAAGAGATACACAGGTCTATAAGTTAAATCTGAATCCCAAAAACTGAAAAAATGCATAAGTGAGGTGATCAAAAATAATAATCAGTGCCCATAATTATGAATGGCCCCTCTAATGAGTGCACATGGCTCAATTTATTGATGGCATAGCAATATTCTATGCTGTCCTCACAAAATTGTTTTCGCATTGCCTTTCACTTTACTATATAAACAAATCTGTCAATACAACTTGACATGTTGGAATAAAAACCTCTCACTACAGGAGTTATCTGTTATGCAGTAATTGTCGTTGCCATTGTCATTGATCACTCTTATTGCGGGATATGTAAGCACACGGCACATTTTCATGACTTTCACTCCAAAA
Organism: Megalops cyprinoides; assembly: GCF_013368585.1. NCBI lineage: Eukaryota > Metazoa > Chordata > Actinopteri > Elopiformes > Megalopidae > Megalops > Megalops cyprinoides. Next base: position 18,045,650 of record NC_050603.1, read on the forward strand.
GTCGAAAGTCTGTATCTGCAGTATAACGTCACTGATTTCCCTGGAGCCTATGAAGCTTCGTCATTAAGTGGATGTATTTAGGACCCCTCTGGGGGGCCAGAAATTGGGATTAATATGTTGGCTGGGTGGGTTATTCGGATTCACGGAAATGAGTCATTCTGACACATGGTTTCCAACACGTTTCAGTCTAACTAGCGTATCAGAGCGGATAGGTGAGTGCATTTGCCCCCAGAGGGTTGCATGTTCAAATCCTGACTGGAGCCTGTGCTCTTGAACAAGGCACCATACTGGTGTTCCATTCCTCATGCCTAAACAGGAGTCACGGATGGCTGGTTGTCAGGACTGTCGTGGTGATGTCACCCCTGCAGGAAACAGAATCACGCTGTGTGGCTGTGCTCGGTCGCGTTCGATTCGACTGATGTTTTGTCTTCCAAGCTGAGCACAGTACTCTGTAGGGAGGCATTTCCACGGACGCCACTGATATTAAAGCGCCTCACAGGCTGATCAGAAGGGGGCGGACTTTTCTGTGTGTTTTAAGTAGTTTGTTTTAATCAGGGAGTGGGACTTGATGAGTGCTTGCAGTTAAACGCTTACCCCCTCTAAACACCAGTATGTTCTCCCAAAAGTATAAAGGCTGAGCGGTACAGTAAAGAAAACAACAAAAGATATGTTGTGATCATCAATAGAAGATACTTAAGGGACCACTTAAAACCCTTTATAATACTGATGAGTGTTTTTTGGTGTTATTATTTTTTTGTCTAAACAATGAAAAGAACGCTCTCACAGCGTCCCGTCGCCTGCAATTAGGTGCTGCACACGGGAGAAAAAGTTATTTATGGTACACAAATACAACTGCGCCCAATGACACAGGACTTCCATACTTATGAAGGGGACACTCTAACACACGTATGCCGCCCTCTCCTGGGAAGCTGGCAAGAAAAATTGTCTGGCAAATAGATTTTGAAAAAAGTGGGGGGAAAAAAAACAATTTATTATCGGACCACCGTGTAATGCCTGGCCAGCAAAACGACTGCCCTGGTATGAAATAGATTTTCGGGATGGCTCCAAGGTAGGATTCGGATTTCAATTAGCGGGCAGTCTCTTTGGGCCTTTGTGCAGCAGACAGGTGGATCAGTCTAGCGGCACTCAGCTCGCTGGCCTGTCAGCGCGATGACAGCTCCTTGATTGCCTGGGAGTCCGTTCATTGCAAATGTACATTCATATAACAGACACATTCACAATACCGATCAGCAAGGTGATTCCAATCAATTTATGTACAGCGGATCACCCCCCACCCTCCATTTTGTTCAGTTTGACCCAAAGTGGAAAAGGCATAATTGATGACAAAATGAAATGCACTTGTTTATTTATCTAAGTCATTGGCTGCCTTTGCAAATGGACACCACATCACACCATTCAAGACAGATGCATTTGCTGGTACTGCTCTTTTTTCAACTGCCAATAATTCTCATATTAATACTCTTGAGCTCTAATCAAAACAGCAGAAAACACAACTTTCACCCACAACACATCTCATTATGTCAGCATCACAGAATCTTTGTTTCTTGTCCACTTGTATTACCATTAATTCTACTACTACTACTACTAATAATAATAATAGTTATCATCATCATCCTATATTACATTTAGCAAACATTCTTTAAGATGCAAAACTGCCGCTATAAGATCTTCCACACTCAGCAATCTCCTTTCATTCTCCTTGTTGTCTTGTGAAATGTTTGTAAATAGGAGAAAGTGGAACTTTTCTGGAGATCTTTTGAAGGCAGTGACTATGACATTGTCATTTGCCCTAATTGGGAGTTACGTAATCGTGGATGAAGCGGAATCACTTCTCCTGAAGTGTCCTTAATGTTGTCTTGGAGGTAGCTATCCTTCCCCATTTGTCTGTCTTTCACACTTTCCTTTCTACACACGCTATAAAAGGAACTGTGGGCTATGGATGGGAATAACGAGACCCAGTTTTTCTCTGCGGAAGCTCCCTGCAGAAAGAGTCCCTGAAAGTCAGCCTCGTTCTGTCTCATTCTCTCCCCGTCTCTCCTGTCAGGACTTTGCCTGAGTTTCTCGTTTCTGCGTCGCAAGGCTTTTAAGCTGATTTTTTTCAGGCCAAATTTATCAGAAATATCGCATTGATTTGTGCCTGCGAAAATAGCATGCATGTAAAATATTATCAAACTTAGTTAATTTTGTGAGAGGAGGCCACAGTCAGCTGAATCCCAAGAGGACTGTTGAGTATACTAATGGGCAATGTAATATATTGTTACTACATATTACACTGCAGTTTACAATATAGTATTACATACATATTATGCAGTAGTACATAACATACTGTTACTACTTTTCAACTCTGGTGCAAAAACATGCAAACACTGAGGGTAACTTAAGACGTAACTCTAAAAAATAAAATATGCCCTTTATGATAAAGCACAAATGCCAAAGAAATGTACTATGTAATGCATTTATGGAAAACGCGATAAAAGTTGTAAATGATTTCCCTCTTGTATGGCTGTTTATTACTTTAAAACATGCAAGCAAATTTCTCAACTGCAGCCCACTGCCTTTCTATAATTAATAAACCCTATTAAGCATCTGTAGTTTTGTACTGAGGCAAGTAATCCAAAGCGATGTAAAATAGGGATACCTGTTACAACCTTTCGTTGTCAAGTGTGAGAGATCTGCCAACACAGGAAAAAAGCCATTTTGTAGTATTTTATGATGGGAGCTTGTTTCCGATAAGTGTATTTTGCATGCATATCACGTTTTCTGAACATGACTAAAAACAATGACAGCTTCACAAACTAATAAACTTCACATGGACAAAGTTTCTGCAAACACACAAAACATGATGAACACTTGAGGGAGATTTCTGTAAAATTCTATTACGAGGTAGACTGAGACATTTCCTTCAAAGGTCACAGCTCTCAGCTAAATCCAATGGGGAGATAATTAAACTCGATTTTGTGGACTTCCAAGGCCTAACTATTGAAAATAGACTCTATTAAAGCTGAGTTCACTTTATACATATATTAAACAGTTTGCACACACACACACACACACACACACACACGCACGCACACACACACACACACATACATACACACACACACACACACCATTAAGATTGTTAAAGGTTATGGATTGCCTGCTCCATGTACAATACAGAGAAAGACAGAGAAAAAAAAAATGAACAAACTGAACAAATAGTTGAGACTTTCAACTTGGTACTACAGTGTCTGTGTTGTATTAGCTGCATCATAATGGATCCAATATAAGCATGCCTCCCACCCCACTTTCAATTAATTAAAACCAATCATCTCCTGTTTAAGTTTAAGTTAAGCCTTTAAAGTGCCTTCCAGAAAATCTATGATCAGCTTTGATTTTGGAAATAACTCTGTTTTCATATGTTAGTGCTCAGTGCAGCAGCCTTGCTAATGGTACATAAAGCAATGAAGTCTGGAAAGTGCTGCCCGTGTTTTACTGATTCATACATTTGCTGAACTGCTGTATAATGTTCAGCAGTTGTGCCATTTCTTTCTTTCCACCACTTTATTACACGTGTCACATCACATCAGAATAAACATTTCAGCAGAAGGCTTTGTGAAAATATAAGCCTACTGGGTCTGTGATTGTAGTTACCTGTGTGTGTGTGTGTGTGTGTGTGTGTGTGTGTGTGTGTGTGTGTGTGTGTGTGTGTGTGTGTGTAATTTTAGACTAAACGATGTGTATGTAGCCTGTGCAAAAAGATGCAATCTCCCATTCATGTAGCAAAGTGTTTGGTTCTCAGTGTTCTATACAGGCTGAGTTGTACAGATGGCAATGGCGTATTTTAAAGCGCTGGAAAGAAAGAGAAGGGTCACAGATTGCCTTCATTCCCACTTGGAGACTGTAATAAATATTGATAGGATTTATGATTAATATATCACTGTAAAAGAGGCTACTGAAGAATCATTTCTACTGCAGCAACAGTCAGCCTGGTTGGTTCTGCTAGGCAATTCTGAAATGGGAAGCTTTCTGTTTTCATTTTTAAAATGTTTACCAAATTCCTACCGATGAATTCCCTCAAAATGTGGGTGAGGCGTGAAACGTCTACAGCGCTTGCTGGATGTGAAGTTGTGTTTTGTCAGCCTCTGCTTCCACGAGAATAATGTCTCTGTTCGGCTGTACTTGGTCTCTGTCAAATGGGCACCTGTCCAAATGTCTCTTTCAAATGATAATGACAGTAAAAATGACATGTAACTATAGTGTAGTCAAGCTATGCCAATGCATCTTATTCCACTCAATATGGCATAATCTGACATTGTAAAGCAACAACCTGGCTAATGAAGATATAAAGATTGCCTTTGTATGGCAGAAAGTTATTTTGTTATGGTACTTCAGCAATTTTATCTATTTTTGAGCAATATTTGTCCAGTTTATCCCGTACTTCCACTTAAGGAGGCACTGACAGTTGGCTGTTAAGTTTAGTACGTTGGGAAGAAGCATGGTCTCTAGTAACATTAAAGTTCTGCGTCAGATTTAATGATCTACTTATGGCCAGTGTCCATATTGCTATTTTCCGTTTGCTCACAGCGTTCATCTTGTACACTTCCCATTGCCAGTGACCAATGGAGAGCTGCCATTAGTCCATCGAAAGAAGAGAGGCTGGAGGAGTCACCTGCAGAGGATGATTCTTATCCCCTCATTCCCGTGTACCTTCTCCCAGATCGCCTGGTGGCTCGTCGCAGAACATATTAAAATATGCGCGTCTCTAATCACACCAGACAGATTCCATCTGTGCAGGGCCTTCAGCAGCCCTGAACGCAGCAGAGCTGGCTCACTCCTGTCCTTCCTTTCATGTTTGCCATGAGAGAGGGAAACAGGGCTTGTTAGAGGAGAGGGGGAAAAAAAGAGAGAGAAAGAGGGAACGCGAGATAGACAGAGAGACGAAAAAAAAAAACCACCAGGACAGACAGAGTAGGAGGAAGAAAGACAGAAAGAAGAGAGGGAGAGCTCTGAGTCACTGTGAAAAGAGTCTCTGGGTGAATTTGAGCCACGCCGAGGTTCCACCTGGGGAAGACATTAAAAATGCAGCTCTGGTTTGTCTGCTGTCAGGCCAAATCCACAAGGTAACACACTGTCTGTCTGAAAGAGGCTTGACAAACAGCACCGCGGAGGGAATGCAAATGAACGCGGATGCGTTATTTCACACAGCATTCTGGGTGGTAATCCAGTTGTGCTCAGGGGATATCGGAACCGGAGGGTTGTGGTTTTGAATGCTGGGTCGTTAGCTGCTGTCGCTCTGCTTAAATATGCATGCAAAGAGTTGCAGTTAGCCAGTTGCAGATTTGAATCCCAGGTATATAAACTGAATTACTTCCGTAAATCCAGCTGTATAAATGGATAAGCTATGTATGATACCTTTGAAATGGGCACTTGCTGCATTATCATTGTTATTATTATTATTATTATTATTATTATTACTATTATTATTACACCTTTGAATAATGACTTGAGTTTGGCAGCTATCATCCATTCCAAGGCATCATGTAAGCCAGTGGAGCGAGACCTACTCTGCTATTCTGTCAGTTCTCTCTGCAAGGCAGTCTCCTCCACCGAGATACAAGATAAGGGGTGACTCGCCCATTACAGGAGCTGCGAGCAAATGACAGAAGGACAAAAACAGACAAGGTGTAGAATGAACTGGATGAAAAGACAATTGCCTGAAATGCAGTGGGTGACCCAGAGAGAGAAAATGAAGGCAAACAAAAAGGAGCAATTAAAAGCGAAGTTAAAAGTGCAAACAAATGACACATAGATAATAACCACTGAAAAGACAGGCAAAATTATGTCAGTTATTGGATTCAGGTGGAAGCAGCAATGCAAAGATACGATTGTTCATGTAGGTTAGCATTCGTGAGTAGATGCTGTGTGTGTTGTAGGCACTGTACGTAGCCATACATCCAAAAGCTCTTAAAGGACAGAATGAATCTAATTATTATTTATCAAATGGTCTGAGGCCCAGATTCAAATGAACACTGAAATATGCGCTCTGAATCCAGGCCTGTATCTTTTCAATGAATCCGATTGTTCAGTTCAGTGGAACACTGGAGCAGCCCTTGCATTTACACAATAAAGACAATTATCTGTGCATCCAGTTTGCCTGCACAAAAGGGACAGGTTCAATGCACACCTGCCAAACACATTCTGTAGTGGTGATAGGTTTAAAGACACGGGTGTTGACAGAGCGGCAGCTCTGACTGTCTCTGTTCTTACACTGCTGTCAGTATGCCCACAGCACTGGCGTTATGGCTACGCGTTTACGGAGTGAACAGATGTGGCTGATCTCACGCTGACGTTTACCACACTCTGTCACATGACCAGTCAGCCAAAGACTTCACATTACTAGTGACGGGGGAATGAGGAGACGTGAACACAGTAGCGGGTGGAACTATCACTGCAAATCACATGCCGACTGCTGGACTCATCGACCAGGTGCCGGGCCCTGAACCACTCAACGCAACGCCGCGCCATGCCGAGTCAGCTCTTGGAACACGTACAAAACGTGAAGTCGGTGAGCCAGCTGCCAGCACACAGCAGGTACTTTCGAGAGACGGCACAGACAACTGCGCCTAGCCCTGGATCCGGCAAGATGCCGGAAGGCAGCAGAACCCCCATCCGGCCCGGTCCAGATGTACCGCGCAGCAAAAAAGAAAAGCTGAGGGCCGAGGTCATAGATGGAAGCATGCACAAGGAACGCCGCGGCGTCAGCGCTTGTGGCCAAACTCATAGCACACGCCATATAAACAGCAGAAACGAATGCGCGTCTTTACGACACCCGCCCAACCCACCCCCCCGTTCAGCCCCCCCGGCGTTTGGTGGGGTAGCAGAGAGAGCCAGCTTAATCGTGAAGGCTGTTGCATTCTGGTAGATGGAGGTAGCGGCATCATGGGAGCCATCCACCAGAAGGAAGACGCTGTTTTGAAATCCATATTTTCCAGCTCTGGAGGCCACTTCTCTCTCTCTGCGTACTCTGGGGTCGCTTTTACTAGGAGTTGTGAAAGACATTCAAAGGCACCTAGAGTTGCTGTGAGAGGGTGGAAAAAAAGGGAGGCGTGTGCGAACGTGTTCGGTGGGAAGAAACAAGCGTTTATAAATCAGGCCTGTAAGGATCACTAAGCTGGCGTCCGCTTGGCACGGCCAACCATACACTTTCCCAAGGGTTCATTTCCAAATGCCAGATTGATTTTTTTTTTTACCCGAAAACATAAAGTGCATTTCAGGCCCCAGTGCGATATACAGTACATGCCAAGTGATAATTGTGAGGTGCAAGCCACTGGTCATTTTCCAGAAAAGAGGTGCCCTTTATAACAGATTCTCAAAACCTACAAGAAAAAAAGGAGAAAAGATGCACAAACAAAACTCTAAGCAGTTTGTAAATGGCACACGCAGCATTTAAGCATCGGCATGTGCGTCATTGAAACAAATGATGTCGTTCAGTTCTGATCTGTCGTGTTAATTATAAAATATCTCCAAAAACAGCTATCACTTCTTAGCTGCCGATTGACTTTTGAATAAACGTCCCCTAATTGAAAAGGATGGCCACAGCGCTGTTCAGCCACAAATTGCTTCTTGGTCTGTCTAACTAACACCACATGCTGGAGGGGCAGGCAGAATCTGTCTGAAAGAAGACTAATTACCGTGCCATACAGCCATGTCAGATCCATTAATTGTGTCCTCAATCAGAATTAATATCACAGTATTCCCGGATAATACAAAAACTAATACTGCAAGTACATCGAGTTCTGCCTCATGTTGATCAAGAAGACCCTCTGGGGCTTGACGATAAATTGCTTCAGACCACAACCTCACAGACTTGCAGAATAAGTGATGCGTCATTCTGGGCCTTGTGTACATTTGATTGGTGTGATCCATCTGGACAAAACTGGAACAGTCAGCAGACACCTGGCTACATGTTAATGTATGCCTGCTCTGTGCTTACAAGTTTCTCCACAACTTTTCCATAGAGATGAGATTTATTTTAAAAATGACACAATCTGGCCAAACATTATCAATGTCCTTTTGATAAAACAATATATCAATAAGCAGTGTCTAAACATACCGCTAATAAGTATTACATAAAATGTGCACAGTATATGGCTTAGTCAAACACAGTTCATTTAGTTCCAGACTGTTATGTGTAGGCTTTTTTGTAATAACATGGTGTGAATCTGTGTAATGGTTTTTCAGTTGAATGTCCTTTTTCCTTCTCATAAGGGATTTACCTGTGAAAAGCTTCACAACCTTCATGACCTACTTGGTGAAGGTGATAAGAAACTATTGAATGGAGTTTAAAAAAAATCACTGCATATTCCAACATGACCCATCTGCAATATATATCCCTTGTGCTGTCTGATCTGCAATACTTGTGGCACCTGGCACATAGGTTGCTAATATGAAAATGATTGCTAAAGGATGCGATGTAGAGGGTTGATATGAGGTCAAAAGTTTGTCCATGAATCAACATGTACCTTCAAACCCTTGTTCTGCAAAAATCCTGTCTCTGCTGTCTTGAAATTATTCCTATTTTTCCCCTCCCTCATACTGTGGAAGCTAATTTGTGACCAAGGACATTGAAGTGAGCATAGTGTAGGATAGTGGTAAGGTGCGGGACTTGTAACTGAAAAGTTGCTGGTTCAATTCTCTGCTGGAGTGCTACTGTTGTACCCTTGGGCAAGGTACTTAACCAAGAATAGACTCACTAAATATGCAGCTGTGTAAATGGGTAACACATAAAAAATTGTAACCCTATGTAAGCCACTCTGGATAAGAGTGTCTGCTAAATGTCAATAATGTAATGTAAAATGAGTCCCTGAGATCTGTTGAAATTCAAGGTACTCAGTCAGAATAGTAAACCACTTGAAAGCAGCAGCTGCTGAGAATCTACTGCATGTGACGAGAGGGTCAATGTGACCAAAAAGACCCTGTTCAAAAACGTTAGGAAAGCTGCTCTGCATGTGTAGGGAGCAGCCAAAACAGACTCTTGATATTTTAAAATTATGTAGCAGAGCATGGCGAACACTCTACAATACGTGGCTGCTATATAATTCTTGTATGTCGTGTCAGCTTGTGGAATGTTATACATGCAGTATGGAGGGTAGTTACTGTAATGAGTGCACAAAATAATGCACAGTGATCTGTAGTTATTACACTTTTTGATGAAATAGTGCTTACCGTAACCCCTATGGGTGCTGACTGTGCTGCTTTTGTTTCGGTTTTTCAGTTTCGAAACACGATCAATGCGATGACCATCTTAAAGCCAGAAGCCCTTTAAATTTCCCACAAAAGTCAGCCACGATCACTGCACCTTGCTCCAGCGGCCATGAGCCTTTTGCACTGCCGCCTTGTGTGGCCTGGTGGATTATCGATGCGATGCTTTAAACCTTAAAGGGCCAGCCCCTGAGACGATTTCATTCCCTGTAAGCTTTAAGGTTTTTTCCTCTGACAGCAGATCGAATAAGGAAGCAGTTTAATGGATGCGACGATTAATTGCAGGACATTTATCGTACCGTACTTTCTTATTGTCTCCTATCCTTCTTTTGGAAGACACGTCCAGCCAAGGTGCGGACTCACTGCGATCGTTAATGTTCCCATAAAGAGAAGGGGGTTTCCCCAGCGTCGTGGCTAAATTGCCAGTCTGGCTTTTTTCGATCTGGCCATATACATTTCCTACAGTTTAATTGGCTAAATAAATCCCTCCCTCTCCCTCTGGTGTATGTTCCAGCACAAAATGGCTGCCACGCCTGGGAGTCACCATACTCGCTGTAATAGTGAAATTGTTAGGAAATTCATTATTATTGTTGTGACATTCACGTGTAGCAGGACAATAAAGATCCTAGATATACTTGATATTTGACTGGTTAGCAGTTGTTGATACAAAAACATTTGCGGTTGTGGAATTTAAACTGTTTTATTAGCAATCATGTGCTATCCAAAAATATTCTCCCAATGCTTACTGCCTGGCTACAAGGAAAGACAATAATTGTTCAGAATTAAATAGTATAAATGCCCCATGGAATAGAAATTCTCTTTCACTGCTGATAACACTCTTCAAACACTGTATTTCAACCCAATGCAAAGTTTATGGTATTTGAATTTAAATGTATGCTGCCTGGACTAGTCCTTTGAAGTGGCTGTAAAATGCAAAGAAGCTAGCAACATCTGACTGCTTTGTACAGGATGTTGACATTTCACACTGTAGTGTTACATCTGAAGATACTCGCTGTGATGTATTACCATTCAGTTGTCATGTTGTCGGCAGTTCAGCTCTTGCTGTTACTTTCGGCGCCCCCTGATGGTAAGACTGTAATTACATCTGGTGAGTTTGGGGTGTGGTCTCTCTCCCACCTTCCTCTGTCGCTGAGCTAATGCAGTGAGGGGTGCAGTGATCATGGAGACGTGAAGCGTGCTCCTGTGGTTTCGGTTTGTACGGTAAGGTTTAGTTCATGATGGGATGACCGCAGACCTAAAGGCCTGCTGCAGGCTGATTTCCTTCACTTTAGTGTACTGGTTTTGCATTTCAATTATTGTACCAACTGTCAACTTAACTTGACTCCATTTCTGTAGTTTCAGAAACTATCTGTTCTCTCTTGTCTGATTTTTACTACACCTTTTACTACGTTTTTCGACAGACAATCTGACCTCTAACTGCTTATTTTGCAGTTGGTCAATCACAAGTACATATCCACAAGTTTGGACAGCGAGCATACATCATTTAGCAATACACTCTGGGTTTTTATCATTCATTTAGAAGATTGGGTCTTCTTTTTCTAAAAAATTGTAATCATTTTTTGGCTCGAAGTGACGTCTTGCTATCTGCGTACTTGCAGTAAGTTCACAGTTTCACAGTCTCCCTTCTGGAGTTTGCAGAGGTTCAGAGAAACAGAGGTTAATGCGCTCTGCCACTTGCACAGAGATGCATTGATCACCGGCGGAGACCTTTTAATAACGCAATCCAGTCAGAGCACTAGAGCTAAATGAAGGAAGATAACAGGCCCCAAACTGAGATGTCAATACAGGTCAAGTGTGACTCAGCGGACAGGCCAGGATGAACAGGGAATCGCGAGTTAGCCTCAGAGGTGCACCATTACTGCCCCATCATTAGGCAAGAGCTGAAAATTAACCTTCATAAAGGTCAGCAGTGTCAACCTGGCTACAAATGTTTGCCGTACAGAGGAATATCGTAAGTTACAGTACTGTAAAACTGGAATGATCACGGCATCCTGTTTCAGGCTGTAACCATTACATTGAGGGTGATAAGGGGATGTTATGAAGTGCATTCCTCTTGAGCGGATGGCACGGCCTCCGAGGTGAGCCGACAGACACCCCGATGACAGTTATCGAACGCTTTGTACATTAACACTGTGGGAAGCGGCATTCAAATTTCCGGTAATTTCCTTGATTCATTGGCGGTCTATGCCCAGAGCCAGACAGCCTGAAAAGAGCAGTTTGAAAAACAGTGATAAGAACATTAATTAAATTTCATCAAATCCCCCTTTCTCTCCAGCGCAGACACAATAAATCAGCTGCGCCTTCCTCATGCGGACAGTTTAACCGCTGTGAATGCCCAGCTGTCCCTGGAGATAGGCGAAAAGCGCCACACAAAAGAACCAAGAGGTAACACACAGCCCTGCCTATCTGGTGACACCACAGTGCCGGGATGCAGTGACTCTAATAGGCCTCTTTTTCCCCCTCATGGGTCAGTGGTATTTATCGCCCTGGTCCTTCCCTTTCTGGTACAATGGCTCTTTTCAAAATACACCAAGATCCATTCAAAGTGGTTCTCTGCATGTGATAGGTAAGTAGGATGAGCTGCAGTAATCTAGGGTTGGTTGATATACTGAGAGTACTGCAGCTATTTTACATTGTTATGCTCTTCCATTCTCTCTCTAATTCTGTCTCTCTTTTTACTTCTCTCTCTCGCTCACTCTCTCTGGTTCTCTCCCCTTCTCTCTTTCTCATTCTCTCTACTTTTCTCTCTCTCACACTCTTCTTCTCTCTCTTTACTTCTATCCCTCTCTCACCCTATCTCACTGCTTCTCTCTGTCTCCCTCTCTGTCTCTCTATGGTTTAACCCTAATGAGACCAAAATATGCCTCAAACGCAAAGCACACATCAAGGCCGTGTTCCCTCATCAACTAGGTGAACAATAACATGAGCAGAAACAGCCAGGCGCTGAATGAGATGAGAGATGGGAAACAATACTCTGGGACAAGAAAATTAATAATTCCAGGACAAGAAACCAGCCGAGCTGAAAAAAACACGGGGAAAAAAAGTCCTGGGTGGGCATTCTCTGTCCCAATAGGTCCACTTTAACAAATTACAGTGTCAGAGGATGTAACCACCAATTAGTATTCCACTTTTAGATGCTGATCATTTGCACCATCCTCATTTTAGAGCAGAGAAAAGGGAACAATATACTGAGAAATAAGGATATTCACTCTGCTGTGTTCAGGATCCAGGCAGCCAGTTACTTGTCGCCATGACAATCTTAGGGGCTGTCAGTGAGGACAGGTGCCAATTAATTAGGAGAGGAGGAGGGTGGAGTGTGTGCTCTGAGTCTGTGGTTACGTAATTGAGAAAACCTACACTTTTCAGCTGTCTGTCATATTGTTGCTGTGAGATAGGGATCATTACATAATTTCCTTAGCAAGCACCCTTATCCAGAGCTTTACATAAGCTTACATGAGTTACATGTATTACCCTTTTTGCTGTTTATAGCTGAATATGCACTGAAGCAGTGGGGGTTAGCTTCTTTGCTCAATGGTACAACAGTGTATTGAGAACTGAGCCTTTGGGGTACGAGCCCCACTCCTCACCACTGCGCTACAACACTTGCCAAGATTAGATAACTTGTCCACACAAAGAGGACCACCTCCCCTCATAGTCTAGTGCTGGAACAGCCTTATGATGGCATACCTCTTCTATTATTATGAAACTGAAATTCTTACAATGTTTCATTTTACACTGCAAACCAAAGCAGTCGTGACTGCCACCGTACTGTAATTGCACTTCACGCATTGTCATTTCTGCCAACGTGCTAACATCGCGGCGGCGGTGTGAGAGCCTCACGCGTCGGCTGGGAATGGACCCCAGCGGACCCGCTGCTCGGCGGTTTGTTTTCCCTCAATAAACGCCCAGCACGCAGCAGGGAACCCGAGTCCGCCGGCCTCCGGCGAAATATAAAATAAAAACACGGCAGAGGCAGCAATGTCCACAAAACGAGGCCCACGGTTGCGGTTTGCGAGCTGGCAGTAATTAGCTCGTTAAGAAACGGAGCTGCACTGAGTGAGACCACACACGGTGACATCAAAACACCGCTGGCTTGGCGTTCGACTGAGAGCCGCGGAGCGCTGGCAGGTACAACGGCTTAGCATCCTCTCCACAGCGGGTCTGTTCGTGCGACGGCGGGATTTTTTTTTCCCCCGTCCTCTGTGGTTATCTTCGACCTTTATATTGCTTTAGAGCAATCATTTCATTGAGCAGGTTTGAATTTGAAATGCTAACTGCGATGTTTGAAAAATGAAAAATGTAATGAGGTAAATGGGAAGGCGTGTAGAGTGGTGATTAGAGGCACTAGATGTCTGATTACAGGGGTGAGCGTTTTAAATGGCTGTTTGAATGCAGTGCGGAGCCGACATCGTTTGCTCAGCAGGACGGGCTCACTGTCAAAATGAAGTGAGCCCTTCATCTGAAGGTAATGAGAGCCAATCGGAGAGAGACAATCCGACCCCTGGAATGGCTCAGGGCATAGCAGTTCGCTCACCTTAAACAAAATGTACTTTAATTGCCCTCACAACAATGCGGCATTCGTTAAGAATGAAGTCTGTAACAAATATAGTGAAAAATCTGTAGGAATTGTAGGTAGCCAGGCCTCTTTGAGAACTTCTGCTAAGCCAATAAATACTACCAGTACAAAACAATAGGCACATAATTTCGCTCGTACAAGCATGAGGTAACTGGTTGCTTCCCTTATTATTGTGATTGCTGTTGAGGTTGCCCGAGTAATCATTTCTAGGCAGACTTTGACTGGTTCAGATTTTTATAGCCTGCATACTGTATCTCCTGCCTTGTCTCCACGCCCTCCTCCACCAATCCGTATGACAGTAAGTGGTTTAATTAATCATGGCTGCTGAACTGAGGGGTGTTGAGAGACTAGAGGGAGTTCATATGTACTGAACTCTAGCGTCCAGAGAGCGCTCCATAAGTTATCAATGGGGCACTCTTGTGGCTTCAGAGTAGAGTGCCGCACTCGCACAGCAGCAGCTATTGAGACAGCACCACTGAGAACGGTCCTTTAGCAGAGGGTCAGGATCAGAGAGCAAAAACAACCATGCTCTCCAGAGCTGGGACAATATTCATTTAAACACACTCAAATGCGCCGTGAAGTGTTTTTAAAATCCAGAGTGTGCAGACTGAGCCACAGTTACAGTTAGCAGGTCAGCTGCTTAGCGGTGTTCAGTTTTCAGAGTGTTTTTTTTTTTCTGCTTGTTATTATATTTAACTTTCATTAAATGAGAAAAGTCCATGGGGGACTCTGTTTTGCAGTATTCACACAGGGAGAAAAAACTGGCAGGAAATGAACAAAAGTTGCTTTGCTAGTCAACTGCGGGGGGAGGATTATGTAGCCAGATGTGGGGAACCAGTACAGAACTGTGACTTTGGTCTCTTATCCAAGTGCTGCAACCCCAGCCCCACTTCAGCTGTTTGGGAGTGTGAAGGCCACTGGGACGCATAGCTGCGGGTGAAGCACATATCTCTATTAAACATGATGAAAGTTTTGGATTACAGTCATTTAAAATCTATCCATTCTGTACTCTAGCTAGATAGATGCATAAAAATAACAGGAAATAGCTAACAACACATAGCAAGCTTGCGTATTAAACCAGTTGCAGCACTATAGTAAACTGGAGTCACATCCTAACTTTATCTGGACTACCACTGGTCTTGCCCTAATCCTACTGCATCAATAGTGGAGATGAATAGTTCATTTCCACAGTCTTCAATGAGAAACAAATATCTGGGCCTTAACAGGCATTAACAGGAATGAAGCTCATACTTTGGAAACTATTCATATCAAGCCATATCTACTTCATGTGAATCATTATGAGTGTGTTTACAACCATACAATAATAACTTTATGATGCATTTTGAATCTGACATAATGGACAATGAAACATTATTTGAACAGTTAAGGGTTAAAGTGTGCTCTGTATTTCAGCACATTCATATTGTCTTATAAATGTCTTATAAAGTGAGTACACTCATAATGTATTATATGTATTATATTCAAGTATTTATGCGTCATTGAAAGTGTTAGCCTTATTTATAAATAAGAGGCATAAACAAAATGAAAGTGTGTCTGTTGCTTATTACCTGAATGTATATATTTGTCAACAGTGCTACTAAGGAGAGTGAATTTTACTCAGGAAAATGAGCATGAGAAAGTGTACACACTTTTATCATCGGCAAACTGAGACCTTAGTTGAGTTTTCACTGTATGTACTATAGATCCATCTTCCGGTTCAGACCCTTTGGCCCTGGCTATGCTGGAGACCTCTGCACCTCCAACTCAATCAGAACCCTCCATCTCAAGGCTGCGACTGACACCATCATAAATTTAAGTCTGCGTTCTCCTGGGTAACAGCTGCTGGGAACCCAATTCACATACCTTAGGACACAGGGCCTTATGGGAAAAACTTGATTCATTCAGACCCGGAGTATTCTAGAAATCAACAGGGCTCAATGACAGCGGTTCATGAGAAAATGAGTACTCTTGACCGTTCAGAGTGTGGGGGGGTTTTTTCTCTCTCTCGACCTGAAATTGGACGGTGCGGTGCGACAGGGGTACAGGAGCAGTGTCTGAATCAGGGGACCCGGCGGCTGAGAATCCAGCTGCCTAATCGCCTACTTATCGCCTAATGACCCGTCTCTCGGAGACCCCGGGGCCGCGGCTTCTCCCGTTCCCCCCAGCCTCATTTTCCCTGCCTTCGCCTCATTAGGCCACTCTAATATCCTTCCAGGTTTTTGTTTTCGCTGAGGTCACCGTCTTGCGGGATTGACCCTGTGGAATGTTTGACTGCCGCCACGGTCGTAATCGCTGAGGGTTTCAGAGGGAGGGAAGCTGATGTTGGCTCGGATATGGCTCCTTTGTAGCCCCTGACCTGACATTTCTCATCGACTCCCCCCCCGACCCCCTGACCCCCCCCCCCCCCCCTTACAAACACCCCCGCCGCCCCACCCCCGAGCTATCAGTATATAATGTGTCTGTTCTGGCCTCAAAGCTACTTTATTGATTTCAAAAATCAGCATCAGAAAGAGAACTGCCTCCTTTAAGGTTCAAGAAAAGGGAAACAAACAGAATGAGCTTATCAGGAAAACATGCTAATGCCACACCCTAAAGGAGTCACTAATATATAGTACAAGCCATTTAATGGTATAAGACTCTTGGTGAAGACTTATCATTCAAAAAAGAAAATTTGGCTCAGACCTCATGCATTTGAGAAGAAATTGCTGAAAGAACGATACGCACATTTAATTACACTCTGTAAATGATTCAGCAGTGGTTCTATTGTTATGCAGCCACTTCCAGCAACATGCTTCCTCAAGATCTCATCAGACAATGTGAAATAAACACATATGTAAATATAAATTTTATCCTCTGGCTCATTAGAATTTGCTAACTCATAAATTTTGCCTGACAGCTCCTGTGGTCGATATACAAGGAATTCATACTGCCTCCACTTCTTGATAAGACTGCTTTACGATGCACCATGTCACACTGGGTTCCAGAAATATGAAATACACAAACCGTAGGAATCAGTTTTATCACAGAACTGCTAGTGGCAACACCACTAACCCTCAGGGGATTATCTGTTTCCTCCAGCTCTCTCTGCTCTGAGTTTAAGACTCCCTCATTCAAAAAACAAGTAAGGTCCAAGCGAACACAGCGATTTTAAAGCTTTTGGACATGGACTGCGCTGATACCATCGTGACACTGCAGCACGTTAATACAGCACAACAGCCGTAGTAACCATAAGAGGCTTGTTTATGCTTGAGTGTCGATGGCTGGGAAAGTACATTTCAACATTTTCTTTTCGCGCTTTACCCAAACTGTGATTAATTAAGATTAATATTAAATAATTCCTATTAAAATGAGAAAAAATAACCTTTTCTTTAAAAAAGAAATGAGAGCCAGATAAGGTTTCACCATAATTACTTTAACTGTAATTATTCTTAATAAAATGCTTAAGAAAATAAATTGCACTGATTCTTATATGAGAATAAATCATTTTAAAACTATTGTATTTGTATTTTTGTATTTTTGCATTTGTATTTTTTTTTATGTAGATTTGCGGCTGTAGGTGACGACCTGTTCCAAATATGTTATCTTGCATATCTTGGAAGTGTACTGAGACAGAGAGGGTGGTGTCAATCAGTCAAACACAGCACTGACCTCCCACTAGAGATTTAAACTCATAACCTTCTAGGTCAAGAAATGAGTGCCGGCACTCCAAACCGTTGCTCACAGAGATGCAAAGAGACAGTTTGTCCAAATCAGTTTCAGTCGAAAGTGAACGGACAGGACAACACCAATTCATGTGTCTAGTAAGCAAAAGGCCACTTTCAGATCAAGTTCACTTCCAAGTGATTGGCATGGGGTGCACTTTCAAACAGACTACATTTTCTTCAGTTTTTAGGAGAGCGTATGAGTATGACCGGGACACCATACAGACACCCTGCATGCTGTGCTCTTGCTTTTCATGTGTACCCAGTTCCCCAGATGATTTTTTATTACAACCTTTAATTGGAAACCATCCAATGATCAGCACAGCTGATCACAACATGACACAACACCACCTAGAGCAGGGCTGAAGTCTGCAGTCGAGGCCTTTAAGTCCTCCCACTTTGTGGTTTGTCCTTAAAGGATCACTACACCACAAAACAGCTCTATTTATGTGTTGTTCCTAAGCCTACACTTTATTTGGCAGGCAAATGAGCTGCACTAAAGCCTCTCAGGATAAGAGAGCTGTCCCATCGGCTCCTAAATTTCTACTCATGAGGCATCACCACGCTACATTTCCCTCTTCCACGAGGTGAGACGCGAGTTCTGACTGCTTGCAACAAGTCTGAGTTTTTTACAATATAAATGTAAGATCTTAAAGCATTTTCTCACAAAACAGCACCCCCATCCCCCCCACCACCTCCATATATTATATAAGATAAGAATAAGAAATACTTTATCAATCCCGAGGGAAATTTGAGATACTAGATAAATACTGTATGCTGAAATCATATGAGGCATAAAATAAAAAGGTCAAAGCAGGCTAATAACAGCACTGTATAGAAATATGAGCAAATTCATATTAGCCCCACCTCAGCTAGAAGTGGCTGTACATGGAAATTCTTGGTTTGGCTGCAATCAAATGTTGCTTGGGGGAAGGAGATATATCAAACCCTGGTTTGGAGTGAAGTAAGACCAGGGACATGTGCTTAAAGGTATACCAGGTTCTGTGACGCTTCCTTACTTGAAGGCAGCTAGTTGGGCACGGTACGGTGGTGAATACATCCCGCATTCAATCAGATCAAAACCTGCTTTCCACATACCTTTGACTTAGAAATTGGGACGGCAGTGTAGCACAGTGGTAAGGAGCAGGGCCTGTAACCAAAAGGTTGCTGGTTTCATTCCCCACTGGGGCACTGCTGTTGAACCCTTAGGCAAGGTACTTAACCCGGAATTCCCTCAGTAAATATCCAGCTGTATAATGTAATGGATAATATGTAAAAGCAATGTAGCCTATGAAATTTGCTCTGGATAAGTGCATCTGCTAAATAGCTGTCGTGTAATGAAATCAAAGAATTAATTTTTCATTATTTAGGAAGAACAATGACTTTGGTGGTTAAACATTAGCAAAAGATGGGGAAGTGTTGGAAAAGTGAGTCTCCAGTGTAAAATCAACTAGCTGGAGTCACGGACTTAGTACTTGACAGAATGAATGAGCCGTTCCCTTAATATGAGAAAGGCTGACATCAGAACTGGATCCAGCGAAGTTGAGAATGAACCTTTAATTTAGCGGCACAGATCTGGATCAACATCCAATTGCTTTCGCCGACCTCATTTGTACTTAAGCGAATGAAAATGACCCGTGGCTGGTCGATGCCTGAGGGAACGCGCGGTAAACGGCCATACATCTTTCTGATATTAAATATTGATTGGGCGGGATTAAAAAATGAACGCGAAACTACTAGCTGTTGTAGAAAATGAAAACAGAAGTGGTAGATTGTAGGTTAGTCAGGGTGAAAAATGGCCGCACGCTGACACGGGCCAGGCGGAGGGGGAGAACAGAAAGGCATTTAAAAAAGTATGTATATGTGTAGAGTGTGTATGAACAGTGGATGGATCAGCCCCCGGAGTTCTGGCAGGAATATAATTTATCCCCAGGTGAGGGTCCTGGCCCTTTTGAGCATTGAGCTAGTTATGTTTCTGGCTGGGAGCTGGAATGTTATTTGGCACAGCCCAGGGCCGCCTCCAGCTCCTTTTGTTAATGTCGGGCAGCCTGCATGGCGGGAGAGCCAAACTGCCATTAAGAAGCACGGTAAGTCTCTCATGTGGCGAAATGCTTGGTGGGGCCAGGTGAAAGTTTAGCTGGGCATGGCACACCCCGGCTCCCCACTGCCTGCCACAGTTGTCTGGTTCAACCTGGCATTGGGACAGCACCGCTTAATACGCTCCTGGCAAATAGCTGCCTATTCGCCGTGCCAATAAAGCAAACAGAAATTAGCCTGGGAGGACTGAGAGAGAGAGAGAAAGAGAGTGGTGACTGTGTCCAAGGGCTTTGGACAGTGAAAAACAGCGGGAGGGAAAGAGAGAAAATGAAAAGAGAGGCAGGAGATGCGCGGACGTGCGTGCAGACATAGGAAGCGGCCTGTGTTTTTGCGGGCGGTGCCCGAGTGTTGCATGTATATTGGTTCCACAGGGGAAAGCAGCAGGGGTCAGCGTGACTGTGATCTCAGCGAGGGCATTAATATTGCAACACGGTCGCTGGTACAATGGCCTGTAAATGATTTATCACCGGTGTTCTGTAGCCTGCCGTGGAAACAAGAACCAGCGTGTAATATCTCCACGCTCGTTCTCTCTCTCCCCCCACCACCGCCCCTCACTCCCCCACACTGCTCGGTGGGCCCTAGCCTTGATTGTCTGCACAGCCCCCCACCTCATCTCCCCGCCCCAACCCCGTGCTTTTACAGAACATGCAGTGAATAAATCCACACGCCAGCATTGCCCCTCTCTGCCCATGTCAGCATACTCCCCCCCCCCCCCCCCCCCCATCATCGGTCAAACCGCTGAACCTGGCCTGCGCCCCTCCGTCCCTCTGACCTCTCCCACCCAACCACGGTCAAACCAGAAAGCCTTCCCCCCCGGGCCCAGCAGAGCCCAATCAACCCCACACCTCTCACTGTTTAACCCTCTAGACCCTGCCAACGCATGTCATCTAATTGCTTACTTAGTGATTTCAGTGGTAAAATCCACAAAACGCAGCCCCTTGCCTCATTATCAAATGAAGCCTTACCTCTTCAAAGGTTAGCTACCCGACATTTTCCGTTTTGTTTTTTTCTACACGTAGTCATCACATGGCCAGAAATTTCAAGAAATGAGAGTGAATACATATTAAAATTGTAAATCATTTTGTAATTCTAAAAATTGAAAAGATACACTTTGACAGCATTTACAACGTTTAAATTAAGACATTGCTAATTTAACCATTATCTTTAAATTAACTCAGAGTCTGACGGACACATCAGGAGATCATCTCAAAACTTAAAGTGGTAGCAGTTACACTTGGTGGCTAACTCACACTTAACCTTGGCTGCATACTATATAACAGGTATTGTGTAAATTAGTGAATGCTACAAATGCACATATACGGCATCACAGCTGTGGCACAGGGCATTTCACAATTGTAGTACACAGCCAGGTGTGGCCACCATGCCAGAGGGTGATTGGATGATGCACACAAAAGGACTCCAAATTGGCCAATGGAACAGACAAAGGAGAAACAAGGAAGCTGCAAAGGAAAAGCTCAACGGTAGAAAGAGCCCCAACAGAGTGGCCAGGAGACAGAGTTTCAAGCCGCCCTGGCCGAACAATAGCAGGTTTGAAAAGCCAGCAGCCCACGCAGCAGCTGTGCCCACGAGGGGCCTCGCCTCAAAGGCCCTGTGGGTGGTGCCTTCATAACACGCCTGACAAAGGTAATTACCCATCATCCTGAGCTGCGCCTGCAT
Organism: Megalops cyprinoides; assembly: GCF_013368585.1. Lineage (NCBI taxonomy): Eukaryota > Metazoa > Chordata > Actinopteri > Elopiformes > Megalopidae > Megalops > Megalops cyprinoides. The sequence continues at coordinate 18,066,986 of NC_050603.1, forward strand.
GTAGGTGATTTGCCACCGTCCAAGGTCCTAAAGGTCTCAAAGGCTTTGAGAGACAGCAGGAGTACTTGACAGTGGTCAGAATTGTGAGGGCCACCCTATGTGCTCCCCTGCCCCACACCCCAGCATCACAACAATGCTTTTTTTCTTCAGTACACTGTATATCCTGCATAGGAGGGCTGTATGGATTACTTACAGTGCATACAGAAAAGGCAAAATTACATTAAACTTTGTTATTATTTTCTGTCTATGTACTTGCCTCTGCATGTGTGTATCTGAGGAGTTAATTGCAGACCACAGACAGTGGAGAGGAACAGTAACACATAAGGCAAGTTATTAGTATTAGACAAATATTTCTCTTAAGCCCGCTCTGACTGCACTTGAATTTCATGATAATTTTGCCATGACTGTTAATACCAGTACAGTCACACAATGCCTTCACAGAAGCCTCAGCTCAGAAGTGATTATATACTCCAAAGAGAGAGGACACTGAACAGGTGCCCTTTCTGTGCTGTGGGAAGCAGGCCTGTGCAAAGATCCATCAAAATTTCAAAAATTTCTGGATTGTGTAATCAGCCGTGTCACAGCTGTTTATTTTAAGATACAGTTGGGTTTCCGTGACGACACCATACTTCATACATACTACTGACACACATACTAACTATACGTACCAAATTCAAAAAAGTAGAAACAAAAAAATAAACTGTAGATAAAGCAACTCTAAAATACCCCTAAATAGTATTAATGCATCTAAAGCGTGTATTTTCAAATTGGTAAAATTCTGAAACAGAGGGCTGCATTAAAAATCAGTTGAGAAAAATTTAGATGTACTGTCGGGAAAACATATACGCACACATTTTCATCGTCAAACTTGACACCCCGTGTGGTTTTCATTAATATTTAACTGCATGTGAAATTACAGACACAAACATACTCCATATGCCTCACAGGAACAAACAAACATCACACTTCGTTAAGCATTGGATGAAGTTTCTGGCTGTTTCATTAACAGCAGGGCACGCGTTAGCTTGAAAGCTTTAAATGTTCTCCTTAGATTGCCATGTTAGTGGCACCCGCACGTACATTTTAAGAAAGATGCATTGCTGATGCGGGCAGAACTGGCAGAGGCTGGGACCAGAGGTGGAAAACCCCAGCTTCAGAAAGTAAAAGTCCTGCCACGTATTTGTTCCACCCATGCACTTCACCAGCTGAATTTAATTAGCACAACTCTTCAGCCAGGTAGAGGAGCTAATTAGTGAAATCACCTTGTTTCGTGAATGGCTAGAACAAATACATGGTAGGACTTTTACTCTCTGAAGCCGGGGTTTTCCACCTCTGGCTGGGACGCAATTGAGACAGATATGCAACACATGCTTGTGTCACTCTGCCTGTCTGTGAAAGAACTATCTGTGGAGGGAGTTTTATTTCCTGTTTGTGTCACGGAGAGCAGAGAGAGACGGGGGGAGATTGAGAGTCAGGTAAATGGGGAAAGAGAGGGTGAGAGGGTGAGAGAGAGAGACAGAACTACAAAGTGTGAGAGAGTGAAAACAGCAAGTGAGAAAGAAGAAGTGAGAGAGACTGGTGAAAGGAAGAAGCAAAAGATGAAACAAGTGAAGGAAGGCCAGAGAGACAAAGCATTAAGAGAAAGAGCGTTATTGTTTTCACTACTGATATGAAAATGGCCTCCTTCCATCATGTAGCTTTTTCCAACACCCTTCTCCAAGCTCCCCCCCTCCCCAAACCCCATGCCTCCCCACCCCCATCCCCCACCACATATACCCCCCCCCCCCCCCCCCCCGCCCCCCCCACCATGCTTTGCTGCTGAAGTGCCTGCTCGTTAAAACTAAATGCACCTGCAGGCTGGGAGAGGTGCCCGCTCCTCGCCCCTCACTCCTTTAGAGGAAACTCTCAGCGCATAATGCGCTTAATTCAGGCTCAAACCAGGCACATAAATCACAGCCAGCGTCGGTCAGAGACTGCGGGGAGACCCGGGGTGGGCGGGGGACGCGGAACCGACGTTTCTGAGCGACCCGATTGGCCGGATCCCCCTGCCCTCCCAGCAGACGGCCGTACTGAACCACACCCCGGGAGGAAGTAATGAGAGCGCGGAGCCACGCCGGAGCCCCCCGCCTATAGCGCGCACCGCAGCCGTCCCGTGCCGTCGTTCTTCTAATGAAGCCATTCATTCATACAGCACTTCGTAATGAGGTTCAGCGTGGGTCTCCCCAATCCCCGGCTCCGCGGCGGATTGTTCAATGCAGCCCGGCTTATTTTATCCCTGCCCAGCGGAGACAGATTTGCAGAGGAAGAAACAAAGGCACAACACAATAGAAGTCTGTACATGTTGAGCACAGGAATGATTAATGTTACCTTCGGGCTGAAGGAAGCCACAGGAAGGTAGCTCACCATTCATTCCAGCACAGACACACACACACACACGCGCACAGACACAGAGACACACACTCACACTCACACAAAGACACACTCCCACATACACGCGCGCACACACACACACACACACACACACACACACACACACACACACACACACACACACACCCACCCACACACACGCACACACACACTCACACAAAGACACACTCCCACATACACGCGCACACACACACACACACATACACACACATACACGCACGCACACACACACACACACACACACACAAAAACACACGCACACACTATGATTATAAATCAGTTTCATTTACAAATAATAAAACATCCTTCATGTTAGAGGTGGAAATACAGAATGCCACTACAACATGTGCTGAGAGAGTGAAAAAGAGACATCGTAGAACAGCAGGCAACAGAGGTAGAGATGGAGAAAAGGAGGGATGCTGGAATGGTTCACAGGAAATAGTGCAGACGTGGGATTTTTCCCCTTGCAGAAAATGGTTTAGCCAGGTTAGGCTGATTGCATGGGAACTGTTGGAAAATCTGCACCCTTTCACTCATACCAGACCAATAGGCAAACTGCGAAAATGCAGGCGCTGCTTTTAGCTAAATCTTTGTGTAGCCAATAACCAATCTGATTGGTTTGCTGTATGCATTGTCTCTTCATCGGAGCATCACACATGCATACAATGTCGCATTGATTTTTCAGCTCCATTCACAACTACACTGGAAATGGAATTTCAACACTTTCATGACTTGGTTTCAAAACAGAATATTCCTGTGACCAGAATCCATATCACACTGTATTCACACTGAAGTGAAGGGTGTAAAATTACTTGCATTTTACTGGAACTGTTGGGTGTGGAAGAGATTTTTGCTTAAAACTGCCCAAAAATGAAAAGATGCTATAATTGTAGTGCATTTATTATAAGATGACAGTCATGCTAAATAATCTATGGCAGTACATGCATGGACAGGGTTCCCTAGTTCCTCATGCAGTGCACTTTTAGAAAGTGCTGCTCAGGTTTCCCCAGACATACTTTTACACTTACTCATTTGGCAAATGCTCTTATCCAGAGCGACTTACAGTTTCTTATTGTTGGACACAAGCTCTAATTATGACCCTAACCACAACTGCTTCCCTACCAAAGCACAATGTGGTCATAATGAAACCTTGACTTTAAAGATGAGTCACTTATCCACAGGCATATCACTGTGTAATCAGCAGCGCTGCACGTTTAAGAAATGTGTTGTTTGCTGGTACAGAGAGCAGCTTCAGTGATAAAACTGTTTACTGACGTTTCACAGCTGCTTGTTCGTGCTAATGGAAAATGGCATTAGCGAGATGCTAAGAGCCAGATAAATCTCTCAAGAGTTGCGTGTAAAAGGCCCCTTGAGGCGATGAAACCATTTCTTTATGATAGAGGAGCATTAGTAACTGTCAAATTCACGCTCATCTTCTGACAAAAAAAAAAAGTGCAGTTAAAAAAAAGGATAGATTTTTGTCTTCCCAGCTCCTATGGCTCAAGAATACTAATGTGTTCTTGTGTCCAAATGATTTTATAACCTTGTGTTTTCTCTCCGTTTAGCAGATCCATAGCCATGATGATCCAGGATGTTCAGGATCTAAACTCTTGACCCACTATGTAACTTTGCCCCTCCCTTTGGTCACATGACCACCCACCATTCCATGCTGCATCACAAGAGTCAACTGACCTTCGTGGACCATTACCAAAACTAACAGTTGTGTGCACTCCCAATAAGTGTTGGGCTGACTGGTCAAAGCAGCAAGTACAACTGTGAGTGGATGTAACCAACCTAAAATTGCTTGTCCATCTATCTGTCTATGCTAAGCATGGTTGGCGAATACACTGATATGCTTAAAATGATTGAATATCACATACAAAAATATATTCAGAATATATTATGTATAATGTATTTTGTGAGCTCAGTAAATACATTGAAAATATGTAAATTATTTCCATTTTGGTATGTTGTAGTATATTTTTTCTTTGCATTAATATATTTCAAAAGCATTTGAAATACATCCTTGAGCTTAACAACATACATCTCAGTATATTACGATATATTTCATTTTAGTATGGGATTTGTCAAGGACACTTGCCTCTCTGTACGATTACTTTGGTTTTTGCCATGCCCCTCTGTCGTTTTGATTGGGCCAAACGATCACGGCAATGTGCTGTGTACCCATGTCATGTAGAAAATGCCATTAATCAGCAGGAGACATGGAGGCAACAAAACAATAAATCAAAAGTCAGTCATTTCTCCTGTTTACATTAAATTACCATATTGTGCAGGTCTCCTGGGGGCCAGGGGCAACTGTGGTGTACTGCAGGGGATAATTCTGGCATTGCGGCATTGCTCTGAGGCAGTCTTGCTTTCAGGCTGTCAGGATGGAGGATGAAGAATCTATGAGTCGGGAGCGAGTTGGTGCTTTAAGACCATATCCCCCAGGGAAGCAAGTCTTTCACTGGAGCCTGGAGGCCTACAGGAGCTGACTTTGGTCAGCTAGCTTCCCCTGAGCAGAGCTCCGTCTCTTGCATGCTTCTGCCTTCAATGCAAATAATGTGGCTGGTGTACCCAACTGGGAGCAATCACAGATCCCGGGTTTAGGTGTGTGTTTGTGGGGGGGGGGGGCACTTGCTTTCTGGGGAACATGTTTAAGTTTTTGTGGAGTCAGGACACTCCTCCTTGCACCAATACCTCTGAAATGTACGTAGCCAAAGCTGCAAAGAAGTCAATACTGAAAAGGGGCACAGACTAATATTGACTGAATCTGAGGTCAGCCACACCTCCCCATTGCTCGCCCAAGTCAGAGTTTGATTTTTGTTTGTTTCATAAGAAATTATGAGTTCCATGCTGGGCTTGTGCAGCCAACTACCATGCATCATGCATCTGTATGTATTCAGAAGCCAGTAACAGGGGGCTCCTCAGTTCTGAGCTTGCATTTCTTTCTTGTGTGATTTATTCAGGGGTTGGCAGTCTGCACTGAGGGCTTGGTGTTTTCTCCTTTCTCCTTGGCAGACAGACATACAAACACGGATGAGGAATTAGGACACTGAGTTCTCTAAAAGAAGAATAATTAGCAATAGCCAACTGCTATTCCAAAAAAAGTGATACATGTGTGTTTGCGCCGGGCATTAATATTTTTTCCATTTCATATCGGTAATCATTTATGGGGAAACTGTAATAGCTGCACAAACAGTATGTTTTCGGCTTGACTTTATTCCCACTGGGGGGTGGTGCAGTTGAAGAGAGTGCTAAGTTGAACATGCTTCGGGCTTCGTTTTGGGCAGTGTTCAGCTCGGCTGCAGTCCTCAAGGCATCTTGTCTGCCGGCTTTGATTTTGTTCTCTCCTGCTTTAACATCCTCGGGACATGGTTGCAGTCCCCTTTGGTGAAAACACACAGCGCATGAATTTTACATGGCCCACTGTCAATACCGCTGACCCGCACCAGTCAACGGGGCGACTTCATTTCGGAACAAACTGACAGCACCAACAAATGGCCGTTTGTTGTTCAATAGGGGACGCGAAGCCGCATTTATGAGGAAGACATATTTAGCTTTATATCATCAATGAATCATAACTGACAGCGTGACATCTACCGCGTGTGCGCATAGCGCGGTTCACATGGCCAGTGTACATTACTGATTACATCACATCAGTGAACGATGGCCTGTCTCCGTACTCCAGGGTGTATGTGTAGCTCCTCACTAAAAGATTTGCTAATTAATAATTCATCAAGGTCCTGAAACATGAGAATTCCAAGATCTCAAGCCTCTGATTTGACAAAAAAAGATGACACTCTGCCGCACGTCCTGTCAATAAAAGACAAATGACAGTGTTGAGTAGTGTCGGCAGCCATACCACCCTGTGGCCTTCTTGTGACAAATAGCCAAAGTCAAGAGGGGCTGGGCTTGGTTTAGAACTTGGGAGGCCTTCTGGGAAATCTAGGCTGCTGTTGAAAGTAGTGTTGGTGAGCTGTGGTGAGAAGTTCGTGCAATGTTCCATTTCATTAAAAGTAACAGGAAACTCAGAATCAGCACTCTACTCAGAGCAGCACTGAGTGATTTCAAACAATGAGCGCTGAGCACTAAAGGGGTCTAGCTGACTAGACGGTACACTCATTTTACCATTTAGATGGAATCTCTCCTCAGTATGTAAAAAACCCAGTGAGTCATTTTGACAGTAAAAAATAACCGCTTCCTGTTATGAAGCAAAAAACAGATGTAAATATAAACATTCCTCCTTAAGAAATTGATCATAAGTTTTCTGCTCGTTAATAAATCAAGCAATGTTAATGCTTTTCATGTCTTCAACAACATTAAACGCCTTTAAAAGAATCAGGAGCAATCACCACAGCCTTCACTTGAAGTCTTCTGATGTGACGCAACATTGGAGCTTTGGTATGTACGAGCCCATCCTCAGTACATTCCCTGTGACAGAGGAAATAGCTGGAAGTTTGAGGCGCGGCTGTCAGCCCACCGAGCTGTTTCTGGACCTGGCCTGGGCGCGGCCTGCTGTGAAGGGTCAAGCTGGGACGTTGGGGCGAGCGGCGCCCTGGTCACGGAGCGCGTTAAGCCAGTAATTGCGTGAAGAGTTCCCAGCAGCGATGGAGGGGGGCCGGTGGGCTACTCACCTCTCGCTCTCTCTTTCCTTCTATGTGGCCGAACAGCAATGACCCGTCGCAGCCCTCTCACCCAAGTGGCGAGAGCTAATGGCATCATTAATTCAGGCAGAGAGTTTCGGAGGGAGAGGTATGGGGGTGGGGGGAGGGAACCAAGTGGCGAGACAGTGTTATTTCTTTCTCTTTCAGCCTTGGGCACTCAAAAACCCCAAAAAGCTCAAGTGGCACAGCAGCACCTGCTACACTGACTCCTGCATGCTGCCATGATGCTCCAGGGCCACATGGGTCTGAAAAGCCACTGTATTAATACTCATAAACCATATTCATACGCAACTTCCTTCTTCTTTTGTGATTGGCGCTTTGCCTGAGAGCATGCATAACCATCCTAGTCCATGAATATTTGGCTTCCCCATTTTGTTAAGTCAGTAACAAGCTCCTGCGAGGGTGTGTGGGAGGCAGCCTGTCTTATCTTTCGCCAAAACCCTTCTCCCTATCAGAGGACGACAGGGGAGCCTCTCGCCAGGTAGTCCCCCCCCAGTGCGATACCTGTTACACAGATAGTGATTGCTGCACAATAACATTCCCGCCACTATTTCCCAGAGCTATTAATTCCTGACAGGGAGCTCCATTGAGTGCCGTCCGTCTCCCGGAGAGATAATAACTCAGGGACGAGCGTGCAGGACGGATCAAGGATGGGCACAGTGGTGTTCCGTGTCGCAATTCAACGCCCGCCAGCGCAGTAAATTGCGCGTATTGTCTCCATAATTAGGCTATTGATCGATGGGTACAAACACAAAGTGGGACTAACAACGGGATGGGACAGGGCGCGGCGGGGCCGGCTCATAGAATGTCACAGGCCCCCCACTATTGAAGGCGCAGGGGGGTCATTGTGAAATGACCTCCACTCTTGGGACGAATCAGACAAATGGTACCATGCTTCCACAGTTTTCTGTGCGGGTTTTATTTATATGCTTCACAGATGCACCTATCCACTGCAGTTCAAATACTGTGACTCCCATGTAACATCCGTTATTATCCATAATGCATTCATTGCGTCAGAAATGTACTGAGGCATATCAGGCTAAGTGCCTTGCACAGGGGTTCAACAGCTGTGCCCCTGCCTGGGATTTGAACTGGCAACTGTCTCGTTTCAGGCCCATTTCCCATGACGCCACCCCACTTCAGGGTGGAAGAAAGTGACATTCAATCTCCTGTCCCGCTTGTAAATCAGTATTCATAGAGAACCATAGTAAAAAAAAAAAGAACCAAATAAGTGCCTGTCAAAAAGTAGTATTTACCATCTGCTAGTATATGTTCATTCTGAGAGCCATGCTTGCGATGTAATATGCAATTTCATTCAAGGTCAATGGAGAGTGAAGGAAAGAGGGACATGTTTATCTTTGGGTAGAGAGGGAATTGGTGAGGAGAAAAGAAGGAAGAGGATAGGGTTGAGGACGAGATTACAAATGGGAGGAGGGGAGGTCTATGAGGACAAATGAAATACGACGATTTTTATGGGATTCTGTTAAGCTCTTATCTAGAACCCGTCAACTCTGAGCTTGCATTCGACATATTATCTTTGTGCATCAGCAGATATTTACTGCCGGTTCAGGTAAAGCATTTTGCTCAGGGGTTACGGGAGCTGTGTCACACCAAGGAGACGAAACTGCAACCTCCCAGTTACCGGAGCGGCTCTCCAGCGGCCATGTCGCACCGCTGCCAAGCACAAACGTCAGGGACCTCGGTAAAGAGGTGAAAACAGGAGTGTTGACTAGCTCGGTGGGTAACTAAGTGTCTGGTGGCAGGCGAGGCCACGGGGGTGACAGCCCAAGGTGAGGGACCTTTTAGCAGAACGCACAAATGAGCTTGGTTGCAGTCGGGCCATTGATTAAACACTGTCACGGGGAGGTTTCTGAGTGGTCACCTCCAGAGCTCCTGCATTAGCACTTTCGCTCTGGGAACAGACAGCGCTTCAACTGAGGTTAAAAAAAAAAAAAAAAAGAAACAGTACATTACATTTTCCCCCACCCTCCCCCCTCCACTCCCTATCCCCATCTCCTCTCAGCTAGACCCATTTGCCTTCCTGGCAATTCTACCTTCTCCGCCCTCAAAGTGAAGAGGAAAAAAAAAACATTTCCATATTTTGCAATGGATTTCGGGAGTTCAGCTTTCCAGCTAAACTGACCCATGATTAACTCCTGTCCAAACCTGGCAGGCCTGATTCCCTTCAACCACGGGCCTACGGCCAATTGCTTCCCCTCTCTCTTTCTGATAGCTGTCTCCTTCCAGATTCCTTGCCCTGCTACAGCTGTTTTACGATTCCATAAATAATAGAAGAGGCTTCTGTCGGGCCCCCAGATTCAGCTGAAAGTACCTCTCCGCTCTCTGAACGGAGCACTTTTGCAATACAGACTCATAAGGCAATGATAAAATCCACTGAAACTGATCCAAGATGAAAATGGAGAGCCATATGCTTGAACGCCGCGTGCACACACTCAAACAGAAAACCAATTGCACAAACAAGGAAACAGGCTGGAATGTATCCGTCTAATCAAGTCACGTCGAAGATCAAACTGGAAACGCTGCTGTAACAACCCAAACGCGCTTTGATACACTGCGGTGTGCTGCCTTTGAAGTTGCAGTAGGTAACTGTTTTACGAGCCTCTTGCAGTACAGTTAAAACACACTGTTGCTCTTTATGCAGTCAGGGAAATGAAGAACATAAAAAGGCTGAACAGCAAGCATTCGGCTCCTCTCAAACGTAATGGAATGCATTACATCTGGGGAATTTGCAAAGGAATTTTAATGCAATGGGCATTAAAAAATTATTATTCTTTATTGTATCTCTTAAATCCTTAATGTTTATCACTGTAACATTGTATTTACCCATAAGAAGATCTGTTAAATTATGCCCGAGATGATATTTGCAGAATAGTCATAATTTATGCAATTGTGGGGCCAGGAGAAGGCCCCAGAGTATGCAGAGTAGGCATGGTTATCCTGTGGTCCAGCACAGCAGTAGGAAAACCATCAATCAAGCATCAACCTTGGACAATCAATCTGAGCAGAATTAGAAGGAGTGACAGCAAATGGCAGGGAGGCTATGAAGCAGGTCTTTTTAAAGGGTCATGAGGAGGATGCATTTTATGTTAAGCTCTGGGGTTAGATTGCTTAGGAACCTTGAATTATCCCAGAAGATTGATGTGAGATTGGGCTCACGGCCCTCACCGACAGCAGCTGTCAGTCTGCTCTGTGTGTGATTTTTTTTTTTTTTTTTTTTTTGATCACAGACATCATGAAAAAATTCCTCGCCGCTTATCGATCAAGATGTCTTTCCGAACGATAGTGACAGATAGAACCACTGCGCGTATCTGTAGTTTATCTGCTGATAAACTGAAAATCGTATAGGAGTGTCATGCATGTAGATTTACCAGTGAGGATTTTTTCTCCCCATCACACGAGCAAAAAACAGCTTCTTCTCTTTCTGCTAGATATGTACCTTTAACCCTCTGTGGCACAACTAATTCCAGTCTGTTCATGTTTTTGCTTTTATGCATAAAGTACATCTTAAATGTTTAGCTGGATCAGTGGGATATGTATTATCAGCTCATAGCCTTACTGAAATAACATGACTGTGTACATCTGATCATGATTATCTGAGGCAGAAATTCACAGCCAAGCCTGCCAATAATGATGATGATGATGATAACAACGACAACAACAATAATAATAATAATGACAGTTAAGTTCATGTTCAGTGTTATTGTTATCATGAAAAACAGAAACCAAGGTAGCAGGGACTAAAAATAATTTACGACTCTGTATGGCACCTTCACGCAAAATGCATTTGTGCCATCTACCTGGTAGCAATAAACATGGAGCAGAATGACTTCCCACTGAGGGGACACATTAGTGGCTGCAGCAGAGGCACTAGGAAAATGTGTAGCAGGCCTCTGCGGACGTTGGCACGGAAACAGAGACCTTTAGCACCTGCAGCTGGTCCTCAGCGAGCGAGTGTTCTGATTTGTTCGTCGAAGCAGCTGGGTCCCTCTTATTGCCAAGGTTTCAGGTCTCCTGAACCCCCCCCATGCCCCGCCCCCACGCCCCGCCCTCAGCCACCAGGCTGCACTCTGAATCAGTGCGGAGTGTTGGCTTCTGAGCGGACTCCGTGCTGAGCCCTGCTTTCCAGCTCCTTTCTCCACTATTCCCCCCTGGGCAAGAGGCCTGGTGTTTGAGTGCTGTATTGTGTTGTGGAGATGGTCGATGGCAGGTGCTGCTATTTGTGGAGGTGAACTGAAAGCTGCAGTCATGTTGAGAGAAAAAGGAGGGGATTATTTTTTCTAGTGGCCTTCTTGTTCTTGGACTTTTTTTCCTCCATCTTGTTGTATTGTAATATCCTGAATTGTGGCTGCAGGTTTGGCTGTAGCTGCACGCGCCTCGTCTTATGTTAAATGCTAAATGCTAAAAATTTCCCTGAGTGAGCTGCATACTAACGCTTCAGCTCAGGCATTGAAAGTGTTTCATTTAGCAGGTTTAACTGGACAGGGCTAAGTAACTGAATGATAATATTTTGGAACCTGCAGCAGATGCTGTTATCCAGAGCAACTCACATAGGTCAGCAGTTGCATACATATCCCTTTTAAACAGCTGGATATGTTACTGAAGCAATTCAAGTACCTTGCTTAAGAGTACGCACCAGGGCTCCACCTGGGAATTGAACTGGCAACCTCTGAGTCCTGCTCCTTACTACTACAACACACTGCTGAATTTATTCTGGCCTATAAGTTATCCCAAGAAAGCACATACAAATATACTCCAGGAGGACTGTGCTCTATGATAATAACACTATGGTAAAATTTGACAAGCAGTTTTGTGGCCTACACAGTAGCAGTGCAGTACTGCTCTAACGCCTCATAATGCTGAATGCTTTGTGTGCATTTACTCACACATTGAGGCATGTTTTTGAAAGCTGAGGCAAACATTTCCAAACCTCACTCATCCAGGCATTACCCTAAAGTCCTGCTTTCAGTTTTAGAAAGGTGAAATATTCTTTGCCACCAGCCTGTTTAACAACGGGCACAGAGGGGTGATGGATTCATAAAAGAGCAAAATATAATTATAAAAGGCAGGGGACCGTAGCCACCTGGACAAAGTATGCCTGAAAAATGCTTTTCAGAATCATGCATTTAATTTCAATGAAGTTACACACTGCAATCACACATCATGCGCAGACTATCAAATAACATGAACACAACTTTGTGTTTACAATGATTCTCTGATTGAAAGCATTAACATTTACGGCATTGGCGTACTCATATTAACACAGCCACTTTAGCACTTCACCCGTGACTTTGGTATTTGACCTACTGTGATGCAGCGGTGCACATCACAATAGCAAGGCATTAAATGTCACATTAGCCATCTGATTAATACGAGCAGTTAATCTTCCATGCCTTTTGTCCAGATCAGATGAAATTAGAAAATGAGAACCAATCTCCCCTGTCATCGCTACGTCTGAAGCTGCCCGGATAGCCTGGAGAACCGTGACTTGTTCGCATGTTCGCATCTCCCATCTCCCATCAGTCCAGAAACTTTGGAAGAAAAAGTTTAGATCGCTGTGTCATCGGAATGGGGTCGCTGAGTGGTCACACTGGTACAAGACCCGGTGCGGAGCACTGAAAAAAAGATGTGGTACTCGAATATCAGCAGTGGACTTTCCTTAAAGGATTGCGTGTGTGACACACAGGCCCCACACACTGCTGCAAGATGTGAACCTGTTACTACTATTCTCACCACTTACGAGGCTCTCACCGTGTGTCTGTCATAAGGACGATATGGGCAAGGAATGTCAGTCTGCCAGCTTTAACAGCATTAAAATAATCTTCACTCAGTCATTCTTCTCTGCTGTCTGGTGGGTGCGGGTAAAACGATGCCTCTTAGTAAAGAGAGAGAGGGAGACACAAAGAAATAGAGAGAGAGAGAGAGCGGGAGAGAGAGAGAGAGAAGAGAAGACATGTCCTTGTCCCAGTGCTGGCAGTGCATGTGACTTATTTATGACACATTATTATTATTTATTACTAGGTTACAAAAAAGGCTTTTTTGTAAAAAATGAAGTTATCGCACAGTAAAATGGGCTGCTGCTCATATTCAGCAATGCAAACATGAAATATGCAGGATGATATTATTTTCAGGCATTCAGAAAGCCATTGCTAACACAATTGTTTCTTTTGGGATGAAAGTCGATTCTTTCTTTCCCTGAGAGTGAAGGCAGGCAATTAATGTTCTTTATACCCTCCCTCTGCTGCTCACAGGGACCACACATCAAATGTGGATTTTATGTGTAAAGTAAAGGGGAAGTAAAATACATAAATATTTCAATTGATTTGTTTGGTTTACATTGGATGCCCCTTCCATGCCCACTGACTCTTAGTCAAGGCCACTCTAAACTAATGTTGCAGCTCACAGATATTTGTCTTTGGGGCACGGTGCAAGAGATGAGACAAATTCATTCAACTTCACGCCCCTCCCTCTAGTTCAGTACCTTAATACAGAGCAGCTATATGAGATGTATGCGTTTAGTGAAGTGAGATGATAGTGGAAAGTTGCCATTTTAAGTTTTTCATTTCATCTTGTGTTTTTCATTTTGTTTCTTTACTGTTTTTTTTTCACACTGTATGTCTCCTTTTGGATCAAAATATGAAAGAAAGTCCTCTTTTCTAATAGCTGAAAAAATGGCAAAGTGAGCTAAAAATGTCTTCCAGGGTAAAACTGGCTTTGAGTGGAAAATTACAGAAGACCCATTTACATTTATTTAGCTGACACTCTTATCCAGGGCAGCTTGCAGTTGTTTTTTGTTTGTTTTAATATTGTATTGGAAAATTTCTGGGGATATGCTCTAAAGCATATTCTTCACTGGAGAAAATACCATGAGTTTAGACTCACGGCTTTGATTATATCTCCATCCTGTGATGATCATAAAAACATTTTTCAGAGGAGAAACCACTGATCCCAGATATAACATTCTATAAATCGGATCAGTTACAGACCCCCTCTTGGCTGTGACTTTTTAATCTGTACAACCAGTACACACTTTGGATAGATTACCTTATCTCATCTCTGACCATTATCTTCTGAAGGTAAAGCAATTTTATCAAATGTTTCAAATATTAATTTATGTTCTGTTTACTCCCATGTAGGCTCGCACAAGAAATATTTCAAAGAGGAGGAAATGGCAATCCTCAAATGGAAGTTTATGAAAAAATAATCCTGAGATTTGATTGTGCCGAAACAGGATGTGAACTTCTCTACCTTACTAATATTGCCTTTTTAATGATTTCTTCAGCCTTTCACAGCTATACTGTACTTATCTTATTCATTTCACGTTGCTTCTATACGTAATTGTCCTTGGAACGGAATCCTCAACACATTTGCAGCAGTGAGAAATGCTTAAGGCATTAGACCAAAAAAAAATCCATTGCTTGCCATTGGATTGCAGAATAAGTGTTTTTTTATGCTGAGCTCATTTAGGCCAAATAAGTGCCCCATCCAGCTACAGCAGGTCTTTCCCTGCAATAAAAATTGGACACATAAAGGACAGTGTTCTTTTACGGCATTGACTGCATTCCAACTGAAGTCTCTGCAGAGGCTTGCTGCCAGCATCCTGGTGTCTCATCAAAGCATTTGAACCTTTGTGGCAGACTAAATGTAACGAGAACCTGTAAGGTAGGGGAAATAAAGAGCAAAAAAACAAGAATGAAAAAAGAATGAAAGAAAAAATCAGAAGAGGAAATCTGTCATTTTTATTGTTCGTATAACCCTGAAACAGTTTTGTTTTTCTTCTTTATAATAAGCCTTTCAATCTCATCCTCTCATTAAGGGTTTTACCTGTTGGCATAGAGCCAGAATTGCTTTATTGACCTCTCTCCAAACTGAAATGCCTTCTCTGATTGTGATTCAATAGGCCTTTATGTGGGATGGCAACACAATATTTCTATCCATTGGCTGCCAGGAATGGGAAAGAAACAAATAAATGAATCACTAGCGACACTCAGTCGTCGCCATGGTGAGATTTGAAATACGCCACATTGTTGTCATTGTTTTTTTTTTTTTTGAATAGTACTGGTAACTCCAGTAGAGCTGGTTAACAACACAGTGCGTATACATGAATGTCCATGAATGCTGGACAAATTCAGTCTTGCAGTGCTGCATTGCTGTTGACACAAAGATTCATCATTATAGCATCTAGGAGTTCATGCTGTGTGGCATATAGTAGCTATGACAATGAAGGGTGTGTTTATGTCTGTAAAGACCTTGGCTCACATGGCTTATATGAAGTGCTGTGTTGTATGTGTCATCTCATTTTTTCAGAAAAAGCATCACACCAACAGTGCATGAATAGTTTCATGAGCAGACCCACAGTAGCAGCAGCGGTGGAGATCGTGCTGGAAGCCCTTTGGTTTTAATTCGTCTGCCAATGCAAAAGTAAAGCATTCAAGTTAAAGAACTCATGGCTGGACTGGCAGATGGTCCAAATGAGGAATTTTCATGTAGCTTACTAAGAAAGTGTCAAGTGATCTTATGCACCACAAGTTCCAGGGATGAGAAGTTAGTGCTGAATAATATTCTCCGGTTTGCAAAATCTTCCTTGCGCAAATCAATCCTCCTTGTGCAAATGGAATGCCGGACAGTCGTCCCAGGCCGTGCTCAACGGAGCGTTCTGACTCATCCGCACAAGAGCGGGACGCTGCAGCAGCGCCTAAAGCTTTTATGCAACGGGAGGCTCTATTTTTAGCCATGTTCGGAGAGTTCCTGCCTCAGTGTTTGCCATCATAGGGCTGCTGTTTTGGTTCACTCTTTCTGAGAATGAGCACAGCAAGAAGCAACACAAATATTGTGACTATGCTGTCGGCATGAAAAGCACAGGGACGAAGGTGGCAGAAAGTTACACTATATGGACAAAAGTATTTGGCCACACCTGTTTTTCAGGGTTTGGGCTAGGCCCCTTATCGCCAGTGAAGGGCAATCTTAATGCTTCAGTGTACCAAGACATTTTGGACAATGCTATGCTTCCAACTTTGTAGCAACAGTTTGGGGGAGGCCCTTTTCTATTCCAACATGACTGTGCCCCAGTGCACAAAGCAAGGACAATAAAGACATGGTTTGATGAGTTCAGTGTGGAAGAACTTGACTGGCCCACACAGAGCCCTGACCTCAACCCCATCGATCACCTTTGGGATGAACTGGAACGGAAATTGCGAGCCAGGCCTTCTCGTCCAACATCAGTGCCTGACCTCATAAATGCTCTACAAAATGAATGGGCACAAATTCCCACAGAAACACTCCAAAATACTGTGGAAAGCCTTCCAAGAAGAGTGGAAGCTGTTATAGCTGCAAAAGGAGGACCAACTTCATATTAAAGTATATGTATTTGAATACAATGTCATTACAATGTAATGGTCAGACGTACGAATACTTTTGTCCATATAGCTTGGCCAGTAGCCATTTATTTTGCCCCAAGAAAGGAAGGCACAAAGATAAAAATAATCTGAAAATACCCCCCACCCCCCCACCCCAAGAAAAAAAGAGTCACTCCCACATGTAACATGCAACATCTGTCTCTCAGTATTAGAGCAGACAGGAAGCCAATGATGCAATAAGCGGTGGGTGGGGCTTCCCGGGTCTTGCTGCGCCACTGGTCTGGTGAGGCACCTGGAGCTTTGAACAGGCAGCAGCCAGCGTCCCAAATACAGGTGTGACCCTCTCTGTCCCTGTGCCACGCCTCTTGCCATTGTAACAACAAGTATGTTCAAGACCTATACGGAAAATTATCAGGAGCTTCAGTTTTAGGAAGTATGAAATGCACTCTACTGAGTGCCTTCTCATCACACAGAACATCAAACAAATAAAATACAAAGGACATATTTTGTTTACCCCTTGAGCTCTGTTCTTTATCCTTCGCAGCTGTACAGTACAACACACTGCACAACAAAATCCAGTTTTCACAGAGTATCTGTGGCTTCTTGCAGTGGTTCAATAACATTAAACAGCAGGGTTCAACTGGAATTCAGAATATACAAATGATCAACTACGTATTCCATGCTGTTAGTATAAAGAACTTGTCAACTATTGTTATATAGTTTTCTAAAAAGATATATTCAATATTTGGGTAACACTTTACATTAAGGTTACATTAGTTAACATGAAATAATGTATTAGTTATCATTTATACCTTTACCAATGACTAATGTGTGATGACACTTAAGCATTAACTCATAGTACTTGACCATGAATGCATCCTTTTTGTGTACCTGTAGTAAAGTGATGACCATTCACACCTTTATGTCTAATTAATGTGCCATGACATCTTATAATGCATTATAATAGTGTAAAGCATCAGTCTAGTTTTGGAACAATTGGCATCAAACGCACACTATTCATGTTTATTTGTTAATCATTTGTAAAGTCTACATAAGCCCATAGACATTCTCTGTAAATGTGTCAGTCATTAATTCAGGAGTACGTATTTCATTAGTTCATGTGAACTAATCCTTAACCTAAAGTATTATCAATATTTGACACCTATTACTGTTTTGAAAGGTTGAAATGAAGAGACAAGAACATGGTCACATTTAGAATGTGCACCATCAATGATAATAGCATTTTACCTGATGTAAATCTTGTCTTTTCACACTTCCTACACTCAGCTAAGCAAGCTCCATATTGTAACATACATTTCATTTGAAAAAAAGAAAGGCACTTAAGTTAAAAAATGTACAGTACATCTTTTGGTAAGGGAATTCAGGCTGGCAGACAGTACTTTAGATAAAGCCGCTCTATAAAGTGACCTTGGTCAGCTCTCTCTGAAGAGGAAACACAAGGAAAAAAAAGGCTATTTAGTGTGAAATTCCTTCTTACTACTTATGTGTTTACTCTCAGCTTGGTCTTGTGTGAAAATTCTCCACCAGGGAGCAGCGGGCTGGATAAAGATTAAGATGGTGGGCTGCGATTGCTGCACCCTTTCTCTCTCGGAGAAGATGTGTCAGCAGTTTCTCCCCTCAAAGCAGCGCAGCCCCCCCCGCAACCGGCGCTTCAGCTCTTTGGATTCCAAGAGCTAGCCCTGTTACACTCTCTTCTCTTTACAGCCCATGGAATTATGGAAATTCGATGAGAGCGTTGTTTCATCATTATCAAATGCAGCAGACCTCCGCTTTTTTTTAAAATCTGATAACCATGTCCTGTATTCCAGTATGCATAGTTCCACATCGTGAAAAAATCACACACATGAAAATGAGCTCACGGCATTTCATAACATATTATGAGCCCTCACTTAATCCTTGTTCAAATGTTCCAGTTATTTATGGATACTGCATGCAGGGTATGCAAAGTTTAACACAATATTACAGCCCTGCATGACCCTATTCTTGCAATCCACTGCCTGCTCGTACCTGCAAAGTTTTGGAAAAAAGTGATTTTAAAGTTTTGACGATGCCTACAACAACCACAAATTACATTATTATAATTTTTGCACACATTCTTACCCAGAGTGACTTACATAGGTTATTGTTTTTACATGTTATCCATTTATGCAGCTGCACATTTACTGAGACAAATCTGGGTTAAGTACCTTGCCTTAGGGTACAGCAGCAGAGCCCCAGCGGGGAATCGAACCAGCAACCTTTCAGTTACAAGCTCCACTCCTTACTACTATACGTGTACTACACTTCTGCCCCTACTAACAACAATGTTACTAACCGCAATGTTACGTTTTCAAGAAATGCAATGAATTAATATACCATTTCAAGCATATGTCATTTCAAGCATCTTAAAAGATCAGTTGTGTTGTTGAAGGTATGAGAATGCATGCTTTTAAGGAGCTAGAGGAATACGTTACAATACACAAACACACGCTATCCTGAGGACTGAGCGACTGGAGAGATAGGAAAAAGCAACACGACCAATGTTGTTTTACTGAAGCCTGAAGTATTAAATGAATTTAACAGACCACCTGTCCCACAGTTCCAACTGATTTCCTCTCTCTCTGCCAGCTCCCAGCAATAGTCATTTTTCCCATAACTGTGAATAGCAGGTTTGAACCCAGAGGACCTCACAGTTCTCAGTCTCATCACAGGGCTCTGACAAACAAAGTGTACTAAGGTACAGTGAGATGCAAAAAGAAACACAGCACATTTCAGTGCGTTTAATGTTTCATTTTTCCATATTATCCATTTGTACAGCTGAACATTTGCAGGACCAATTCAGGTTAAGTACTGTACTGGAGGGTACAACAGCTACGACTCTAGCCCAGGTTTCAGAGCACTGCAGCACTCTGTCATCTTTCATATGGAAACAACAAAATGAACCAGATGTACACTAGCACAATAACGTGAAGAGACTGAACAGACCCACTTCACTCACTGAGTCACAATTTGTTCTGTCCGTTTATGATGACATATCTTGCAAGTGTATCTAACGTATCTAACGCAAGCTTAAATGTGTCATTCAAAACCAAGGACGTGACATGTGGTGGCTAAATTGAATCTAGTTTTTACAGTGTGTCAACTGTACACACAGCTCCAGCAGGAGAGATGCACCTTAAGGGACCTGGGCAGATACACTCTGTCAACCAAATTAGACCCGGTATGAGTGGCAGCGTAGCATAGTGGGAAGGAGCAGGGCTTGTAACTGAAAGATTGCTGGTTCGATTCCCTACTGGGACACTGCTGTTGTCCCCTTGGGCAAGGTACTTAATCCACAATTTCCTAAGTAAATATCAGCTGTATAAATGGACAACATGTCAAAACTGTAACCTATGTGAGTTGCTATAAGATCTTATAGATCTTATCTATTGCTATAAGATCTGGACAATAAGGTAATGTAATGTATTGTAAAAGCGCAAATCCAGAAAATTGTTAGGCAGCCTGTTCATGATATGCAGGCTTAATGAATCTTTCACTGCTGTCTTCAGCCCTTACCCAAACCTCTACCTACTTATGCATTTCGTTCCCAAAAATAAAATATAAATAAATAATACTTTTAAGAAATATTTTGGCTACTTTGAAGAATCTAAAATATAAGATAGTTTTGATTTGTTTTAACACTTTTTGCTCACTGCATAATTCTATTTATGTTATTTCAAAGTTTTGATGTCTATTATTCTAAAATGAGAAAAAAGTAAAAATAAAGATATGTGCCAAAACCTTTGAGTGGTACTATATCCCCTGTTTGACCAAAACCAAAACTCACCTTGCCCTTCTTGCAAGGATTTGGACCTCTGCTATTACACAGCACTTTCTTGCAGCTACACAGTAAACTGTTGTTTAAGGACTTTGCATTACATTTGGTATCTTATATCAAAACCCACAGTGGAAGTGGAACTCATCGGGCTTCATGGTGCTCGTTCTGACAGTCTCGTGACCAAGACAACCATGTGCATCGTTCTCTAATGGTGTTCTCTAATGGTTTTCGACACTTTCATTTCCTCTAATCAATTTCCTACCAAAGTCATTTTAACCATGATTACGACTATCTAGGTATGCTGTCTCCAAGGAACTTCAGCAGAAGCACAGCAGGCTTGGTTACCTTGATTTTTAGCATCTGGTCATGTTTTGGTCAATGATACCAAAAAAAGAACTGGTGTAGCGAAGATGGAGGTGGTTTATAAATGGCAGCCTTAAGTAATCTGGCCAAAATTAATGCAATCAACAGCAGCCATTTTTTTTCTGTCTCAAAAGCTGAGGTTTATGGTTGATGTGATCTTGCTGTCATGGAGATGAGCGTGGGCATTCGCCAGCCTTGCTGAACTGGAAAAAGTAGGACTCCTGCAATGGAAAGAACCTGGGAAAACTCAACTTGAGCCAACTCTGTGGACCTGGCCACAATTAGCTTCTTGGCCAGGGTGTCATGATCAATGTAGATGTAAAAATAGAAAAATTCATTGATTAATGAAATGACGGCAGCTGGCATTTAGCTCCTCGCTCCTCGCCGTCGCTGGCAGCCCCAAGGTTAATGGGGACAAGGTGCCAGCGTCCAGGAGCAGATTACAGGATCTGGAGGACGGGTTAGCATTTGACAGGAGTGCTGACCGAGCAACTGCTGACCCATCAATAAACCTGCTTTTTTTTAAAAAAAGAAAAAAACAAAGAAGGCACAGTCTTCCGCGCACCCCCACCTGACCTCCCTTCCTCCCTCCCTCTCCCCCAAATCGATTCCCGAAGCCCACGCGAGACTCCGGGCGCAGGTGTCGAGAAGGGCTCTGCCATCGCCCCTCTGCACGGTCACCCCATTAATCTCCGCTCTCCAAGCGGCTGGGTTAATGGAGCGTTCTCACTGCTGGGGATGCCGGGACTCCGCTGAGAACCTCGCGGCTTTGTGGCGATTCTTCCACACGTCTGAGAGAACGGAGGCGCCGAGCAGCTTTGTAGGCTGCATTACACACACATCCTTTCTGCGCGCAGACCGGAGAAACCACATATATGCGTTTCTAAACAAAGGTCTTCCCATTTCTGCCATTACCATTGATGGAAGTCAGGCCGTCTTGCATAAAGCAATGCTAATGAGGGGGGCTAAATAAAATGGCGCCATCGACCTGCGAGACCAAGCATGACGGAGTATAATTAGCGATAAAGCCACTTTTGTTTGTTCTCCTTCACGGCTAATTCCTTAGCCGCTGGTCTTTGCTTTCACCCCGTGACACTAAAAACAGAAGGTGGATATACTACTGCAGGCTCTGATCTCATTAAGTCTTACACCTTCCAGCTCCAATCGGAGGCGTTCGGTGAAATACGAATATGAATAAATACAAAAAGACACAGTCAGCTCAGGCATCTTTTTAACGCGCACACAAGCGCACTTAACCACACATGTAAACACACACACACACACACACACACACAACACGCACACGTATGCGCACGCACAGAGATGGTCCTGGGGTCTAGACTCGGGACAGATTGCTGAAAGCAGGGCTCTTTTGCATTCCGCCAGCGTGCGGGAGCGTGCTGGAGCGCATCGGTGTGTTGCGGAGAGGGGGCGTCCAGCAGACAGCCTACTGGAGCTGACAGGACTCCACACCGCGTCTCTGCGCTCCGTGACCCTGTCCACTGACCCCCCCCCAGCGCCACTATCGCCAGACTGCATCAAAACACAAAAACAAAGGGGGGGCGGGGGGGTTGGGGGGAGAGAACTGCAAAAGTTTGGGACACACATTAAACATTTCTTTCTTGGAGTTTGTGGAATGTCAGCTTATTTAAACAGACCTGATTTCACCTCAGCTCTTCCTGTGGATTCACTTATTGCTTACTTATTTAATTTATATATCTTTATTAAGATTATTTAATAATTTCACAATGTATTTATTTCACTTTATTCTACCTGGACGCACGCGATGAATAAGAAACAGTACAGACGAAAGCAGATGGCTCTAAAGAAACGATAACAGCCAGACACTCATATGGTATAAATGAAGTGTGAACATTTCAGAACAGCTGTGACAGCCATAAAATTTATCATTCATAATCTCTGCAAGAAGTGCTGGAGCCAGGCTGGGCGCAGGGTCTGTGGAGAGGATTTTGGTGTGAGGAATCCCCTCCCTGAACAGCCCCCCAGATCACGTTCGACCCCCTCCCCCCCCCCCCCCCCCCCCCCCCCGCCGTAATCATGATCCTCTGCCGCCAACAACAGTGTCGGCATTTAATAACAACGGTTGAGACGCATTTGTCGAAAACCTTCAAATCCTCCTTCCCGCAGCTGCTCTATAATTTACTTTCTTTTCCTCTCCCTCAATTTCCGCTCTCCGTCTCTCAATCTCTGTATTTCTCACAGTGTCTCTCTCTCTTTTTTTTTCTCTCTCCAAGACAGAATAAATCCAGTATCTCGAAACCATCCGTTTTTTTTCCCTTTTCTCCCCTAGCTGTATCTGCCCAAATCTTTCATCTCTCCCCCATGGCCTGCGCTCCGGCTCCCTGAGTGACGGCTTGAAATATTGCGCCGTGATAGAGGTCCTTTCATATTGAGCAGTCATTTTCCCCATGTTGTAGCAAGATGTACAACAAAATGGAAACAGGCCAGGACATTATAGGAGCAACGGAGGCCGGTGGATGCCTTGGCGGACCCGACGCAAGAATAAGATCTATTTCCCCATACATCACTGCCTAAACGGCAGGCCTCCAGCCTCATCCATCTCGGTTAGGCCTATCAGTGCGGTGTCAAGGCTGACAGCCGGGGTGTTCGCTTGGCCTTAAAGAGCTTTTTTTCGGGCCGCGCCCGGAGGGAATCCGGCCCGCCTCGGAGCGCGACCTTTGAGCATACGCATCCAGCCGGGACGTGACATTCATTTAAATCCCCTGCAATAAGGTCATCCGGCGCCGGGATGATTGACCCCCAGCCTAAGTGCTCGTATGTAACACGCTTGTTGAATATGCGCCACGCAGGGTGAAATATCAGCTATCAGAAGATCACCGGAGGGGAGAATGGCCTGGGGGGGGGGGGGACCTGGACTGTGAGCGCACAGTGACGTGATCAGCTCATCTGACCATCGGCTCAGCCTTTCCCTTTGACGTCATAACAACAACTAGAACACACATTTACATTCCATGCATCTCTCAGCAGAATATGACCGGAGTGAAACTGGTCTGATTCTACCTGGATCTTAAGTAATCATCACATCCTTTTTTTCTTTAGAGTAACTCATCATTAAAATCTACAGTACTGACAAACTTTTCAAGAACTCCATCCACACTTATTGCTACCCACCATTGAGAAAAAAGTGCTGCTGTTGGAATATAAATCCCAAAATATAAGGTGCAAATTTTTCAACAAAATTCAGCAAAATGTCAGCCTACCCTGCATCATGTGGAAAATACATGACAATTACTTTGACTTATACTTCTGTCATTTTACCCATTCAATATATTCATAATGATGCGGTTATTACACAATTGCAATTACTGTCAAGCAGAATATAATATGCACATAAAACTGGCAGTAATTGGCATATTTTTTACAGCTTGCTGTACATTTTCTATTTACAACATATTTCCAATATATGCCATTATAATTTCTTGTGCGAGCACATAGGGACACATGTTGCTGCTTCCCCACGGTGTCAGGTAGTCAGCGGGAGAGCTGGAGATAGCCTACGGAGAATGATGTTCCTGCCGAGGACAGCCACCGAGATAGGGTCAGCGGGCAGGGTGCAGGAAGAGGAACGTCTCAATCTGTTTTTAATAAAGCCGGAGTCTGCGGACCTCTCACTTTGGTTGGAATGCTACAGCAGCTGTGGGGGGTGGGGGGGAGACTGAGCATGCTCAGTCTCCAGCGGGATTAATTGGCTAAGGTGCTCACCCCTCCATTCTCCTCCCGCTCCTGTGCTTTTCTGCTGGAGCGGGCCGTGTGTCAAACCTTTTTGAGGCATGGCTGTTTATTCCTATTTATTTATCCTTTTATTTATTTATTTTAGTTCTGTGCCCTTCAGCCAATTAAAACTGGAGCTGGAGACTGGATTGTGGGTGCTCTGTATTAGTCTTTCCCACCAAACTGCTGTCACAAACCTGACCAATATCCATCCATTTAGATTCCACCTTTTGAGACTTTTGGCTTGTCTCAGGACCACTTGCAGGATCTTCCAATTTAAAACACGCACAGAAATGGTCCGTGAAGTTAATATATGATATGTTAAATGTTATATATAATATATAACATATAATATATAATATATAATATATAATATATGGCATGTTAAAAATTATATAATACAAATGTTATAGACCGTCAAAATATGACAAACAGGGATGAAATATGGAGAATTCTTCAGCGTATGTGAAAAAGATTGTTGCCTGTTTTTACATCTGACATTGTTCTGTAACCAAACAGCAAAAGCTGTCTGTCTTTGAAATGTTTCTTTATCATTTTCTTTCCAATTGACCAGCGGGCACCGCGCAGCCTACCAAAGCCTCCAGCTCTGAACAGAGACAAGCGTTGCTTGCAGTTGCTGGGCTGATAAGGGCAAACGGAGTGTCACTACTGTAGCTAGCTAGCTAGCTAATGAAGACTGTGAAATAATGATATTAAAACCATTAATTACAGCCAATTGCACTGATCATTGTCCAGTAAGGCTTGGGACAAAGAACTTGTCAGCTGTGTGAATATTTAGGTCTCCAAAGGGAATACTTTAAAAACCTCTTTTATGACAATCATTCACTTTAAAAGTGGGAAATGGGCAGTCCATAGTGTCTACTCTCTTTGCAAGGTTACAGACATCAATCAGAGACAGGTTTATGATCAACTTAAAACCATATACTGTACATGTCAAGTTAACTTGCTGTAATTTCACACACAATGATAGTAATTGGGTTTTAAATGTTCAGCATTTTAAAATATGTTACCAAGGCATTTTTGCACCTTAAAATGTTTCAATTTTAATGTATTCAATCTAGTTAGCTAATTAACTATCTATCTGAGTAATTTTGTTGACAGTTCTTCACTTTTGACGATATACTTATAGACACAGTTGACAGTAAGTTTAGACTTTGCATGACACACCAATCATCCATGACCACAATGGCCTTGACAAGACTGCACACCTCACTGAGCACCACCAACATATGGGCACAGAAATATTTTTTTAAGTTTCTATTATCATATTATAAATTACCATAACATTGACTGAACACCATCTTGTATTTGGCCACAATGACACCTCCAGCTGTACGAGGGCAGTGGCAAATGCATGCTTTAGCGATAGTAATTGAAAATGTAATATTTGTATCCTCCGATTCTCCTTGGCACTCAGCAAAGCTTGAGTAAAATGGCTTGATTTTGTTGATTTCCTTCTGCTTACCTGACAGATCCTGACATTTTCAAGAGCCAGAATCCTGCATTCTTTATTTTTCCATATTAAGTACATGTACAGCATTTACTATTCATAGACTCAGCATTCATAATAATTAACTTCAGTCTGAGCTAAAAGGAATGTTTGTGCTGCAAAAAAGTAGACTGTACAGAGCCTCAGCCTGACTGCATTCCTCTCTTTTCACCTGAGCACACTTCAATGATGAAAAACGGCGTTAGGTCCTCATTAAAATGTGCCCCACCACACATGCTTTAAAACGACACATCAAAAGTATTGATACAAAATGACAGTGACCTACTTTCCTGATTATAAACAAGCTTCACAGGCGTAAATTCCGAGGCCTTTAAATTCCTGTTGCAAAGGTCAGTTGTCAAGCGGTATTGAGCAGCGAAGAGGTGAAGAAAATCTAAAATACAAATAATCATGTACACGATATGGCACTGAAACGTTGCCCCACGGCAATGTTCCGAACATCCTAGGCCTAAAAATTTGACATGACTCAAAGCTCCCCAGTGCTGATGCCTGTGCTTAGAATTACTTGGTCAGTATCTGTGCTGGACTAATTCTGTCTGTAATCATGAATAATTTGTTAACCACGTGAGGTTTTGAAGAGAGCTCAGGTGTTAATTCTGGACTTGTAGTTACACTCCTTTAGACATACTTACTTCCTCAGGAGTGCTCAACCAACTGATTCAAGTAATTGAAGTGAACATGCAGAAGTAATTATTTACCATATTTTTGTGATATGATTTTATTCAAATCTGGAAAAAAAACTGCATCCTATTCATTAGTAGTGCTCCACGTTTTGCGTGTGTGATATGAGTGTAAAGGCTGACCATTTTACACATGCCGCACAACAGGCCCTCAGGAAAATGTGGCCATTTTATTTTCAACAAGTTTATGCTCTCACCTTGAAGTCTGTAAATGCAATTGACCGTGGTCAACTGATTTGCTCAGTGACCTTTCGAAAGCTTTTAAAATCCCGCTGCTGTTGGTTTATAGGATGAAGGGTTTCTCTCTTTTTTTTCTAGAGCAAGATCGAAACAGTTGGGGTGTCGGGCGCCGCGCTCTCCTTTGAAGGCAGTACATTAATCAGATTCTCTTGCTTCAACATCCCCGCTGTCACCCGCAAAACAACGGCCTTTCACAGCGAGCGCCGCACGAAGTGACAATGAGGGATTAAAATGCAGCCTCAAACGGTGCTTCTGTTGAACTCTCCGCTCTGCCGTTGTTCTTTCGCGTCCCCGTCATATCTTCCACGACTAATAGGATAACCAAAAATGAAAAAGAAGGAGTTCTGGCTCCTACAGAGAAGAGAAGAAGCAATAAGAACAGTAAAAGAAATCATCTGAAGCAGGAGTCAATAAAAGAGCACAACAACCGTAAAACCCTAAGTGCACTGAAGTGCTACACGTAGATCCATTGATTTGCTTACAAGTGAATAAACCCCCTTTGCAGGTGGGCGACAGGTGACTTTGCCATCAGGTACGTATAGACATTTGCAGCGTTATCTCTGAGTTTTAAAAAGACATTATATAGACTAATGCGGTGATAGAGCATCAGGCTTTAAGGCCCAAATGGCAGCTTATTAGATTCCGGGTTCGATTGAAGAGAATTCTCGATTACCTTTTGAAGTGCTGAATGCGCTGGTAAAAAAACAGAATGAGGAACAGAGACACCGGGAAGGTGCATTCACAAACAGGTGGTAGCTGTCCCTTATGGAAAAGTACTGCATGTTTAAAAAAAAAATGAAACTAACTATGGAAAATTATTTTCTGCTACACATTAGGTCAGCATATCAGATACATTTTCATTAGTAAAAGATGCAACACAATACCTCCTTGTTTCAGTTGAGCACACTGCCCCGAAATGAATGGCCAGTTCAGTGAAGATTATTTGAAATTCATTTCCTCTTAAAGAAAAAAGGTATGTTTTCTAGAAATTTCTTTTTCTAGAAATACGTATTTTTCAAAACATCACCCAAATTCTAACAGTCAGACCTGAGGCACAGAAGAGTTACCATATCGAAAATTAAACAGAGAATTTTTTTAAAGTTTCTGAAATAGCTAACCATATATGAGTATGTGAGCATGGCTCAGAATGTTTTTTTGAACTAATGCACCAGCACATTTGATGTATCATCAAATTTTACAACCATAAATATAATGAAAATCAATTTCACTTCACTTATAATGTTTATATTAGTTATTTGGCAAATTAACTGTTCACAAAAGAACTGTTCTGTGCTAAGATTTTGTTTGGTGGTATAGAATGATGGTTGCAACCAGGTGAAGTAAGCGGCAGATCCTGTTCTAGTGGCCTTATATCATTTAATAAGGGCCCTATGCAGATTGAGAGTGTCTCTAATCTAAAACACTGCATACATGAACACAGCATTGCATTGAGCTGTAGGAAATATGTATACTGTTCCCTCCACTTCTCTCTCTCATCACACTACTAAATATAACCCCTTAACATATATATTTAGTCTGGGGAGGAAACACCAAAAAAATCAGCTTGTCAGAAAGAGGAAATCAAGGTCACTTACAGCACGGTTATGTAACTGCTTTGATTTTACGCCATCTTTCAAGTCTCTTATTTATAGAGCAATATACACTGTCAAGGCCATCTTATGGGTTGATACTATAATGTGGAAGCTGGAATGAGTCTTGAGCTTCAGAAGTGCAGATTTGCTGCCCCCCGCCCCCCCCCCAAACCCACGCCCAACTGTATGGGCGTCCCCAGACAGACCTCAATGCACCCCCAGTTGTCTCCTTATATTCCAATGTCTACATAGTATTTATGACTTTATGTGCACCCTCGTGGATTGCAACTGCTCCCCTCTGTATTTTTCCTGATGCCGAGCCTGCCCCCACCCCCTTCTTTCTCCTGTGTTTCACCTGTTCCATTTCAGCTGTATAACTGAAACAGGGAGACGGACGAGTCCAGCAGCATCACGTGACTGATGGCTGAATGCTCCCTCCTCTGTGCCACAGAGTGTGCTCTACACAGACACTCACAGAAGACCACGACCTGCTTCAGATCCAATCCCTGCCTGACTGCAGCCCTTGCTCCATGTGAGATAACTTGTCTGCTCTAAGGAGCAATAGTATAGCGTGAATAGAACAGCAGTGAGGTGTAGCTGTAAGGAGCAGGGCTCATTACCAAAAGGTTGCTAATTCAAATCCCTGATGGGCCACTGCTGTACCCTTGGGCAATGTACTTAATTCCCAATTGCCTCAGTATATATACTGCCCAGTTGCATAAATGGGAAAAATTGTAGCCTACTGTATGTAAGTTGCTCTGGATAAGAGCGTCTGCTAAATAACAATAATGTAATGCAATGTAATGTGAATGAATGAAATTCCAGAGCTGGAACACATGAGCGAAGTTTGGACCACCGTTATCCTCTGTGATTGCAGCATGACGACGGCCTGCAGGGGGTCCGCTCGAAAACCCCGCTTCCCGCTGTCACACCCTCAGCGGAGGACTGGCCCAGCCTTGAGAAGAGACTGGCAGCCACTGCAAGTAGCATGTGCACATGACTTTCAGAGAGAATCCTGGTGCAGGCTGCAGGATTAGCAGTGTCCTCACACCACATCCCTTTACAGTCCTTCTCGCAGGGGTTCAGTTACAGCTGGGTGAAATTACCAATTAAAATGCTATGATCGTATCCTTCCGTATCATAAAGGATAAAACGCCACAATCATATCCTTCCATTTCATAAAGGAATGATGGTGTATCAGTAATATCACATTAGAGGGACAGGGACTCGTGCACGCTTTACTGCAATCTCAATCTTACATTTAATCTTACATTTTTCACTATGTAATTTTCTACATATAGTTGCATCAGTGTTATTTACCCTTCTAATTATAATTATCACCATCATCATCATCATCATCATCATCATCACAACAGCAATAATAATAGTAATAAAAACCTCCAAACACACAAGATTGGCAGGGGGATCTGCAATTAAAATAGTCTGGAACTTCACCGCGTCTTGTCGTTCACCTCGGAACCTCGTTGCCGCGGCAACCGCAAAACCCACCAGCTCTGAGGGCTCACGTTGTTGCCTCGGCTTACGGAAAAAGAGAGAGAGAGGAAACAGAGAGTGAGGGAGAGAGGAGAGAGGGGAAGAGAGGGAGAGAGCCCAAGAGGAAGAGAGAGATGGTGAAAGCTTGAGAGAGTGAAAGAGAGGCAGGGAGAAAAACAGTGAGAGAAAGAGAACAAGCAGTGAGAGAAAGAGGCAAAGGAAGGCCTCCCCAGCAGCGGCAGCAAAGCTCTAGACGAAAGGCGTGGATGTGGCATGCTCCTGTGCCTGGGAGGAGACGAAACAGGGCCGTCTGCCCTTTGGGCCTGTCAAACAATGAATCCAATCCAGCGCCACATGGCTGACACGTTTTATCACAGATAACAGCCACCAAGCCCAGCCCGTGGAGCCTCTCTCTCTCTCTCTCTCTCTCTCTCCCTCTCTCTGCGCTCTCTTCCTCCCATTTCCTCCGCCCCTCTTCACATGTAGCACGCTCGAATGTGTGTTATTTTTAATTCGGCGCGGAAATGCCCAAAAGCTGCTCCTAAAAATATGTTTGAACCAAAGAGAGCCGTTTCATGATGCACCGATGAATCATCTTGTACCAGAGAAGAGAAGGACTGGTTGAGCAAAATAAAGTTCTGACAAGCTCAGGCTGTAGCAAATTTGAATTGCTACATGCTGATGCTTCAGATGTATGATTTTCTGCACATTGAACATCTGTCTAACCAAATGTTTATTTACACATCATATGTAGATCATATGTAGATATATTACATTGACCGTGTATGTATGTATGTTTGTATGTATGTGTATATATTACATATATACAGTATATTATGTGTGTGTGTGTACTGTGTACTGTACATGAAAATCACCATCATTATCATATCATCGTATTTTTTTCTCCAAAGTTTCATGGCACACTCTGGAATCAGAGTGGTGCGCTGCATTAGAATAAGGTCATGTCACACGGGGGGTTCCAAACTCCCACGGCAGCGAGAACATCCTGTTTTAATTGTCCCCTCGTCTCTGTGACCCCTCCCCGCAGAGGTGAATTAGCATGCCGACGCAAAGTGTCCCGCCGTTTATTACCCACCGAGCTCGGGTCAGCGCATGATCTTCTGGCCTGTGGAGCTCACCTAATTATAAACCGCAGACCCCACCTCCCCCCTACCGCCACCCCACCATGCCCCGCCCGCCCCTCACAAAGGCAGAGGCAATTAATTGCGCCCTCCCACTGGCTTGTAATTCATTTTCGGATTTTTTTATTTGAGGAGATATTGTCTTGATTTGTGCCCACGCTGGCGGTTATCACTAACTCATTAAAATAGTTTTAATTCATTTTACTTTTGACAATATTAAGGCATCCCGTGGAAAAAAAAAAAAAGAAAAGACGTTCTAAAGACGTCCAATTAAAACCTCATGAAATATTCACCGGGGGCATCGTAAACCAGACAGGAATGATTGTCGAGAATTTAACTGTTCAAACCGCTCTCCTCCACTTCCTGGTTAGGGCTGACTTAATTTCTTGCGAGACAGCACTTAACTCTTTCTGCTCAGCGCTGCACTGACTGACTGTTTATGTCATACTGTCATGTGTCATTGAGAGCCCTCTCCTTTCTTCCCATCGGAATGGATGGTGATAATGACTGCTGTGTCAGCACAATATCCCAGATGATTTCCTAGCAGCTCAGAGCGGCCCAGAAGGATACAGCTTCCCACTTGCAAAAAAACGTGCGTTCATGGCCAATGGGTTTTGAGTCTGAGGAGAGTTGCCTTCGTAATTCCCCATCCGACACTCTGTTGAGTGCTCGCTCATGTCGGGGCAAGTCTTGCGATAATTCAAAATCTATTTTAAAATTCTGATACCCAGCGGGGTCAGAGATTGGATGGCTCCCCCAGGGGATAAAAGCACCTGTGCTTTTATGTAGGGCCACATAATGGATGGAGCTGCCTTGCCCGCAACTCACTGCCTTGTTTGAGCCAATCAAAACACTTTGGCCCTCACAGCAAAATACTGCAATTGCTTTATAAGAGTGAGTCAGCGCTTACACAAGGTAGCCCTGCTCGTTTTGCTCTGGATTTATTTTGGTGTGGGTCAGGGCCGGTGTTATGGGGGTGCTTAGGGGTGCACCCCCCCGACAGACCTCAGTGCACCCTCAGTTGTCTCCTTATATCCCAATGTCTACATAGTAGTTATTACAATTTTTAAAAGATGTTTTGAAAATGTTTTTAAATAATGTTTTGTGCCCCGCCGTGGATCACAATTGCACCCCTCTGTATTTTCTCCTGGCGCTGAGCCTGGTCCGGGTTGACAAAACCTCACACTCCAATCACTACTGATATGTCAAAGAGAATGCCATTACATGACACTGTGTCACCAGAAGGTCTGTACTCCTTAGAAATGGTCAGTGATGATGGCTGTCACGGTGAGTTATGAAATATATAGTGAGCTCAACAGCAAAGTTGCGGTCATGATACTCAGCGTTATTGGACAACATAAACATTAGTCTGTTTATTCATCCCTTCATTTGTCTTCACCGTCTGTTTTTTATCCATTTCTTTGGGTGTGCAATCTCATTTCACCAAGGCTTGTAGTTAGTTTTACATTGTTCACAGTTTGTTTTATGGATTTTGTATTATTTAGATGCAAAACAGCTCTGCAGCAGTTTTCCTTCCAGGACCACACCATCAATGCTTAAAGTCCACTGTGTAAATTGTCATTCTGCCTCTCATTACACTAACAGTCCACCTCACAATGCTGGAGGAATCCTGTAATTATCTCTGCTTTCAGTTGTGCCTACATGGTAATGCCTATATTTATCACTACTGGGGGTAGGGGTGGGTTATATTCTGTAGGCCGTACAAGGAATGAGATTCCTCTGCAGTGCATTTTTTCTTTTCTTTTTGCAGAATCTGTGATTTATGGGAACGGATTGATTATTCTAAATTCGACCGGTCCACTTAATCCGACAGGCTGATTTATTATTTGCCTCCTCTGACTTTGTACCCTGGGCCTGCTCCTGTTCACAGTGACCTAAGGAGTGATCCTCCTTAAAGCCACTCACTGAACGCGTAGTTTTACACATCGCTTCTTAATCTCATGCTGGTGACCTGGCAAGGACGCGCCGAGTGAGGGCATCAGGCCTGGAAATGATGATTGTTTGCATAAAGCCACGCGATGCAGAAGCAAAGCCTCCAGTCATTTATTTGGTAGCGTCTCATCCCAGAAAATAAGCTAGGGAGACAGGCAAGGGCAAAGAAAGCAGTAAAACACACAGAGAGAGAATAGACAAGATCTGTGGTGGAAGGGGAGGGGGAAGGCTGGGGGGGGGGGGGGGGTGGTGTCTTAAATCCAGGCTACATAAATCACAGGTTGAGCCAGCTCTGGGAGGTGTATTTTATGCTTAAGGAACAAAATGTCAAAACAACCAGAGGCTGTGATATTAATCTCTATTAGATAGTTTTTTTCTTGCTTGGCACAGGGCCTAGTGTCCATAAGGCAAGAAGAAGCTGGCCTCAGAGCATAGGAGGACCACTGCATGCTTCAGACCCAAAACCATCAGGACCCCACCAAAACCATGTTCATGGCACGGCTGTATGATCCCGACCATAACCTCAACAGGGATGACAGACATGACAAAAGTTAAAGGATGCCTTTTCTGATTTTTGAAAAAAAATCTAATTGTAAACCTAATTCAATTTTCTGTAAAAGTGTTGAATTTTTTATAAAGAACACCAAGGAACATGTTCAATTGGTCATACTCAACAACAAGTGAAGAAATGGCCTCTACAAGACTGATGTACCTTCTCCTACTTACATCTCCATAGAAAAGTACTGTACGTTCAAGTCAAACGTCTGGCCATGAAGAAACTAACAAAGCGCCAAGAATAAAGTTGCATAAAGGCTTGTGTTAAAGCCACTAGCAGAATACCTTCCCTTGAGCTTGAAGTGTGTGGAATTTGTTCAGAACATGTTCTCTTTGCAAAAGAGGGTGTTCAGCATTTTGTCCTCGGAGTCTGCGATAATCCCTGTGAAGATACCATCAACACGGAGCGAGTGAAATGAGGTTGAGCCGTGACTCATGCGGTGTGTCACCCAAGAACACACAGTCATTATGCCTTCTTTTAATGATATAGCTGCCAATAGGATGTGGGCAGAAACCAGTAATCACAGCTTTCGAGAGGCCACCCATGCAAAAAGGAAAGAAGTGGAAGGAAGCTATGATGAACAGACTAAATCGGCTCTCCATATTTTTACCGTCTGGCCTTTATTTTCAAACCCCCGAATAGTAATTATTGATCTTTCAAATGTGTGTATACGATTATTGATATAACATCAATCTACATTTATTCCATGGTTCTGGAGATGGTCTTTCATAGCACAAATTAGGTCATTAAATTTGAGCTTGTCTATTAATTTACCTAGAGGTCTATTTACCATTCATGGTAACACTAATTGAGCTGATTAAGAAAAAAGAAGAAGAAAAAAACTGGCACTGATGCTTTCAAGGATAAAACTGGTTCCAAAATAAGTATTAAAAATACACGTTTAAAAATGTGCATGAAAATTGTTTGTGTTACTTTCTTTTTACAGACATGTGGGACAAACCCAGTAAGGTGCCCTTAACCTTGAGTAAGAAATGTAAGCAGAAAGATTAATTTTATGGCTTCAGAGACATAATTCAGAGACACAAGAGACATAATACATGTTTAAATCTGTTACTCGAAGCTCCAACAGTGGTGAGAATATATGCATGTCCCCCTGCAGTTTAAAATAACAGATCTTCTCCACAGTGGATTCACCTGTCGGTACTAAGTCTGATTAAGATGGCTGACTCTGCCGCAATGCTCCCTAATCAAAGAGCAAAGCGCACGTACAGATGAGCGGTGAGAGGTGTGGGTGTATCAGACATACGGAAACAGGGGCCATTGTTCTAAAGGCCAGAAGACACTGGCGTTTGAAGAAGTCGGCAAAGTCCTGCAAAGCTTTTGAAACTCACTTTCAGAGGACCTTCTTCTCTGATGCACTTGCCTCCAAAAAGCCTCCATTTCATTTTGCAGCATTTTTTCTCTTCTCTTTGATTTTTTAAATTTTTTTTTATTTTTTTGTTGTTGATAATCTTAAGTATGTATGTCATCCTACCAAAGCACAGGAAACAACAGGGGTATTATGCAGGAGAGAAGGGATCATTGTCTTGCCTACCCACCTCTTGTGTTTTGTGCTTGCACCTCGAGGCAGGAGTGTGTGCGCTAAGTGGATTTGTGTGGTGCACTGTAGCGGGCCCGGGCTGTGGGCAGCGGAAAGCCTGGCCTAGTTCGGTAAAGCCACAGGTAGACCTTCTGGGGACACTGCGCTGTGGCTCCAGCAGAGAGGCGATGCTCAAAGGACATTATGCCCATGCCGTACATCTGTTCAGCGTGAAATACCCAAGCCAGGTCTCACCACCGTCTGTCCGCGTCACATCCGCGGCCGTGTTTATTCACTCGAGAGTCTCATTTTCCCCTCACTGCTGCCGCCGCACTGACATCAGTGAACATGCAAGGAGCGCTCATCAGTCTTCAATTCCAATGGGATTTACTGGCCTGACAAACACAGTGTTGTACTGCCAAAAGACACAGATAACAAAATTGACCAAATTTTTAATGGCAGGACAAATGGACATTGATAATATTACTACAACCAATAATAATAATAATAATAATAATAATAATAAGAGAATAAGAGAAACTATCCAAGTACAAGGATCTTGAGACTTAGATCAAAAGGATGTGGGGAATGTCCACAGAGATTATACCAGTGTTCATGGCCGCAACTAGGGTTTGAAAAATAGTGAGGTCCGCGGGGAGTCTACGGTATGAAGCATGATAATTAAGCTAAGGTTATTTGTAATCTTAGCTAGCTATAAAAATAAAAGAAAAATGCTTGAGAGTAACACCATTACAAGCTAACATCATTATACACTTATATTCATTTCCAAATTTGGCTTTGAAATGTTTGGTAGGCCTACTATTATTGATACCGTCACCTACATAAGCTGTTTATTAATCAACGGCGTTGTGTGAAACGTTAGCTAGCTTACTAATATGAAAGAAATAACCTAGCCTTCATCATGGCCAGAGTACGCATATTTAACATGTTTCACAGAATTGCCTTTACTCCGGACGCTGTACCAGGTTACTGTTTTGAATGTTTCTTACAGATAATGGCATAACAATCATTGCTTTGTCTTACCGAATGGTATGCTGCCAGTTCACACACAAGCCACCTGCTGCCAATGTGCGTAAATTCCAATTGCTGCTGTCAGTGCAACTGCTGATGATGCAAGGGGCTGCGCTCACGTCCTCTCTCAGAACTCTCACACACAGCAGACACTAAATAACAATTCTAAATTGAATTAAGCATGCACTTAGAGGAGGGGTTCTCAACCACTCATTTTTAATCCAATTGTATTTAGCTTCAAATTTTATTTTTA
Source organism: Megalops cyprinoides (assembly GCF_013368585.1). Taxonomy (NCBI): domain Eukaryota; kingdom Metazoa; phylum Chordata; class Actinopteri; order Elopiformes; family Megalopidae; genus Megalops; species Megalops cyprinoides. Next base: position 18,103,403 of record NC_050603.1, read on the forward strand.
GCTCTGAAAAAATTACCGATGTCCGGACCTCAGTGACCTCATAGCTGGTTACGGGCATGCCGGTGTTTAGAGGAGCTCTAGGACTTGAAAAAAAAACGGCTTGGAATTTACCAAATTTACCAATAGGATTCCAAGCAACATTAACATCCAAGAAGTACAGAAGATAACCCTCCTAGGAATAGTGCACTTTTTGCGGAGGGTGCTCTCCATTACATGAAAGACTATCGATCCTATAGCACCCAAGGACCATAGTTTGGACCCGTTTCTTTATATGTATTACAAGATGCAAGAAAGAAAATAATAATAACAATCATGATAATAATGATAATCATCATCGTCGTCATCATCATCATCATCATCATAATAACGACCAATGAAAACAACAGAAAACCAATCCACATTAAGATATCCTTATTTTGAACATGTATCACTTTTGTCCCCAGACTAATGGCAAGTGGTGACATACTGTGCTGTCAATGCCACACGTACCCGCGGACCCCCCCCCCCCCCCCCCCCCCCCCGGTTCTGCTCCGATGTGGCCTGCATGAGCAGATGGAGGTGTCACAGTATTTTTGATTGTACAAGAGGCTCGGCAGCACAGGCGCCTAATCTGCATGCTCCCGACACGGACTCTGTCCGTCTGTGTGACAGGACCGTGGTGTCTGGGGCGAGGCGCTCGTCCACTCAGAGGAGCGGCGTGGCAGGCGACAGGTGAAGGAGAGGTGTAACCCGAAACCCTCCGCATACATTAGAGCCTGGGACTGTCACTCAAGTGAGAAAGGTTATCAAATCCTCTTCCTGAAAACTCTTCCAAGCAACACAGAGGCGCTTCAGAGAGACCACATAATTCTAATCCAAAATCTTGATCGTGGTTTTTGCTGTCCAAGCTTATAAAGGTAGTGCAGGGGTACAAGTAGAAGCAGAAGAGAAACTGACTGACATTAAGATGTCACATCATCTGTCTTTAACTCTTGAAAAATGACAAGCTTTTCCTTTCACCGCCTTATCACAATGTAAATGTTTTGCTCTCACTTGCTCTTGGCCCTTCCTCTCTATCACCTTGACTAAAGAAGGCTCTCCTTCACCTTCGGTGTCCTTCAGTTTTTCCTCCGCTTCTCCTTCTGGAATCCGAGCGGATGGCAGACCTCCCTCTCCACTCTCCGTCGGGGGCCCGCGTGCCGAGCTTTTTGTGTGTTCCCGCTGTGTGTTCTCCGGGTGCTGCATCTGCCGCGGCAGGCGTAGCGGCCCGCTTGGCCACCTCTGAGAGCTGGCATCCCCGCTGACGTCCATGCTTGTTCGCTCCCTTTCTCTCTCACTTCCTCTCCCTCTCTCTCGCTTTACGTTTTGGGGCGTGCGCCAGCGCTCGTCAGCTGCGGCAATGTGGCCAGCCCGTCCACATCGTGCCAGGATCTCTCAGAGCCCCGGTGCTACCGTGACATCAGTATCAGGACAGCCTCAGCTGCACAGGGAGACAGCCGATAACCACCTGCCAAGAAGGCACTGTCCTTCAAACACCTGCCTATACATGTAGACAAAAACGCATGTTCATTTGTGCATGCATCATTCAATTAAGCATCCACACACACACACAGGCCAACACCCACATACTCCCCTACATGTGTATACATACACAGAGTAACACCCACATACACCCCCCCCCCAACACACACACACATCACAACATATATCCACTCACTCATACACACAGGCATGCACACACCCACAGAAACAGCCATCCACACAAACACAATCACCCCCACACAGACCCACTCAGCCATACACACATAGACACACACTCATACACACCCACACAAAAATATACATACTAATGCAGCACTGAGTACTGGCAGACTCTGACATTGCACAAGCACAGACTTGAGTCAGATCCTACCTACACTGTTTGTATGTAGGTCAACCACATCCCAAGAAGCAAGAAAAGTCCAGCAGAGACACTGTATCAGATCCTTGGACAGAGATGTTAGATATACTCTTTAAAGACAGCAGCTAAATCAGTCAATAATTTACCACAATGACATTTTTCTCCAGCAAATCAACTGCATACCACATATGCTCAGATTAATACATGACATATATTTGTGACTATATGTGGATGTGTATATTAAATACTCATTTTTATTGTCTCCACCCATCTCTCACACCCATCTCTCATCCCCAAACAAGCCCCAACCCCCTTAAAGAAAGAGATCTGAGGAGAGTTAGCAGAGTTAATACAGTTAATTTTACTAAAAATGCTAATAGACCAATACATTAAAACAAATACAATTATGTCTACAGTTACGAGTTTATCCTGAGGGTGTTTATTGTTTTAGTTAGTGCCGCTTCGGCAATAAGAGTTCAAGTGTTTTTTGTTTTGGGGTGTTTGCCAAAATATTACTGATATTTAAATTAATCTCTCTCTCACTCTTTCTCCCTCTCTCTGATTCAGAATAATTCTCCCAGCCATGAGTCCCACGAGATTACAAAATGGAGATACGCTGGGACATCAGCCTCAGAGCGAATGCTTTCTCAGTGCCTTGCAAAACCAGGCATGAGCATCGGCAGCCCTGCCAATGCTTGTATTTCCTATGTGACTGATTTACCGTATGAGCGACTCCTGCAGTTTCAGCATCTCACCACAGGAGGCACTAGAGGGAGAAAGGGTCAGCAAACTTCTCCCGGTCAGTATGAGTTCCTGATCAGTTCATCTTTGGAATACTCCACCCACACACTTCTCCATGTCATTACTAGAGGAGGGTGCTGACTACACTGACAGGGTGTAGCATCTGCCTGTCATGGCCTCGACACCATGGAGAGGGCTGACGGGGAGGAGACTGGAGTAATCAGGTTTTCTGTATCAGACAGCTGACAGGCCCGAGGCCATAATCAAACTACCTGCAAGTCAAATTACCCTATCAAAAGACACAAAGACGAGTTAACATACAGCTGTCCAGCTGAGCCGTGCACATACCAATGGGAAAGGCTATTGCTATGGAGACAGTGTGATGTTTTGCTGTTGTATGCTCCCAACAAAAGCAACTTTTCGGTCACAATACATGCAAATACATGCCCACACACTGACGCACACATGTAGAGCAAACCCTCCAGGCCAATTCATATTTTGTGCCATTTGCAAACAGATTTTTTTTTTCCCACAGTAACTGGAAAGAGCAGCATTGCTCAGCTCCAGTCCAAAAGAGGTGGTTCTCGTTCTCATTCATTCCCTAAATGGACCCGAATATTCGGCTATTCGGATATTCGTTCGTTGGGTAGGTATTCGGTTTTCAATTTTGGGATTCGGATATTCATTTTTTTTTTTTTTTTTTGCTAAATGTAGGCTATCAATAAAGACGAAGTGCAAAATACATTTTGTCAGCACATTCAACGGTAATTGTGCTACCTACCTTGTTCTATTTATTACAGTTCATTCATTTACTTTTCGTTCTTCGTTTAGGCTATTAAAATCCTTTACTGTGTCGGTAACTGATAAAAATAATAATTGTATTTCTGAGTGATTTGTGATTTTTTTGTCAGAAAAATGTTGGAGTATTCCACTGTTATGGCTACCTTGTTATAACAGAAATATGTGTGATTTGTATCTTTGACTCTTGTTAGGTTCAGGCTGTAAAATGTTGTAGACTTAGGCTAATAGCTGAAGGAATTTGGAACTGGAGTTGGTCCCCGGGGGCTGCACTGTGGCTGCCCACTTCTCCTAGTGTACGGGATGGGTTAATTGCAGAGGACAAACTTCATTTCAATGTATGCGAGTACTGTGAAATGACAATAAAGAAATTAGAATATAATTCTTATAAATATAAATCTCAAATCTTAAATTTGTTGGAGCTAGCATGCTGTTTCTGCGCTTCTATTTCACAGTGCTTTGTCAGGCCTTGTCTCGGATTTGGAGCCTATTATTATGAGCATTTATGAAGGTATATAATTTATCCATGATAAGAAAAATTGTCACAAGCTGTTATTATGTCACAAAAAGTGCATAGATAGGACTTCATTCAACCAAACCCCTCGGGATTACAAACATGTGTGACCTGGTGGACGTATAGTAAAGGTCTTGGCTCTAGGGTACTCGACTACGCCACCTGGGGACTTTCACCCCAAGAAATGCTTTCAGTTTAGACCCCTAAAATCTTTTGCTGAGACAAGGGGGTTCTCACCTGCAGGTAAGTTGGAAGTGATGACAGAGACGTAGTATTTCAGTTTGGATGCACAATTTTTATTAACAAATAAAAATTCATTAAAACAGAAGTCTGCAGTTTATTTTACAAACTTTGTAAAAACATGTTAGACCGTAAGGGGCGACGAGCAATGCTGCAGAAGGAGGGGGTAATGGCTGCCAGCAGAGACAATAAATTGAATAAAAATGGCAAGGGATGAGTAGGCTGACCGCTAGGGAGGTTACCACTGCTGGAAGAGGAGAGAGACCGATACACCACGCATGCCCTTGTTCCTGGTGCCTGCTTACACGCACGCACTGCAAAAAGTGACCACAGTAAATGGTGAAGTGCACTTTACCACTACAAACACCACATGTAGTGGGCAAAGGAGGGGACCCAGATCCAGCGACCCGCCCATCAGGACAGCTGCAACACTCCCTGTTAACTCTATGGTGGGGGGAAAAGAAGGGAGAATAATCAGAGCCCCAACCAGCTGGTCAAGCACTGAATATAAACTTCATAAATGGAGATACTGGGCAAGTCACAGTAAAAGCAACAAAACAAAGAAAGAAAACACTGGGGCAGCCAGTACCACATCTATGGTCCATCCACAAATAAAAACCACACCAAAAAGGTAGCCAGACAACACACTAATTCAGGCCACTTATATATAAAAAACCAAGCAAGGCAAAAGCTAAGCCAATTTATAGGAGGCAAAGCAGCATTGGCAAATCTTCCTCTACATGCCTTCCAATTAACGTGAGCGAGACTGTGCTTACTCGGAGTCTCCCAGCACAGACCTTCAGTGGAAAACACACATACCACCAGGAAGCATTTGTGGACCAGCAACACCTTTCAGCATCGGTCACAATACGAACAGGAAAGCAAGGAACCAGAGGACTTGAACTGCCATACCCGATGAAGCTGTTATATACACAAAAATGGAACTTCAGCTAATTCGTGGTTAGCCACCCGAGTACTACCTGGGAGGCGTGGCTGAGAAGGGAAGAAACTACGGTGGCTGCAAGGAGAACAAATTTGTAAGAGGCAAAAGGGTAACTTTGCCAGTTACACATGTATAAAACACACCAAATCTTTTAGAAAATGTTTTTATTAACAAATAACAATGCAAACAATACTATAGAATAACAGAATCCCCACATTTCACCCCAAATGTAGAAACATGGCTAAACAAAATATTCCTTCAAAAAGACTCTGAGCCCTTTGATCCAACCTCACCACCCCTCCTCCCGCCCTGTTGCTCCCAACCTGTCCCCGCATCTAACCCGGCTAGACGTGGAGACTGGAACAGTGAAAGTTTTCATTCAAGAGAAAAAAGTGGCTATCTCAGCCTGAAATCTAATTCACTTCACAATTCAATATTTCAATCAACCCAGATCAGGTCACAGTTTTAACCTCTGTGTGCGCGGGCTCGTTTTCAAGGTTTAGCACAAAGCAGGGATCTACAAAGAACAGCGAGCTCCGCTTGAAAAGATGAGTTTTCAGAGAGCCAGAGATGGGGGAAAAAAATCAATATCATGAATTCCAGTGTAGTTATAACAGAATGCATTTCTCCATGGAGACAATTATAGGACTGGCTATTCTTGCCAAGAAATTGGTGAATAAAAAGAACCGCTCTATCTTACATGAGTTAGGCAACAGAGAAAATCAGAAGTACAGAGCCGGGAGAGCAAAAAACATAATAAAATAACTAACAATAAGGTGAATTTTAATATCAGAACCCTTGAAATATCTGAAATACAGCCAATAAAAAAGATTAAACATACATAGGTATATATTATGAACAGAAGAAATGCATTATGGTCATGTCGCTAGTGCAAAGAGAGTCTGGGTTAAGTCCTGACTCAGACATTGCTCTTGGATGCTTCAGTACCATTCTACACAAAACAAAAGAATGATGCATAACGCATGTCTGTGAGCCTTTTCCGCAAGCAAACCATCATACAGTCTCTTACCAAGGTCCTTCCGGATTCTCTCCTCAGCTTTTGCTACATAGTGTTGACAGCGACAAAAACGGTCAGTGAAATTAGTCATTAAGCCCCGCGTTCCACGGCCCAAAGATATATTACACTGCTTTTCTGCCCTTTGTAAGTAGTTTGTCTTGGTTACACGCACCCCCCTCTGTTAGTCATACCACTAATGACCTTGAAATGAGCTTGCACAGCTTTGTATCAGGGTAACAGTCTTCTCCACCTAGAGCTAGTGTTTCTGGGATTGATTACATGGCGCTTAAATAAAGTTACCGGCCAGCCAGTCATTTGTTCTGCCGCTCAATTGACTTTCTCCTCAGGTTAGCATTCGCCGCATCCGACACTTTGGCCGACACACGCTCACTCAATATTACTGCCACTGTCAGGCTACGGGGAGGACTGCTGCCATGTTTGCAAATGTTCTGTGCTCGGTAATCCTACGGCTCCACTCATTTCAAGGCATCCAATCCAGCTGACTAGGTTTCTTGTGAATGAAATGTGTATTGAATTGTATGAAGGACTTGAAATGCATGAAATCCTTGGTGAAACAATGTAATCGACTTTTATGGTACATTTGCAATATACACCTTTTATCACTACACAAAGAAAAGAATGGAAATTGGTGCTGAAAGACTGCCACTGTGAAATTTCCGTGTGCGGAATCCAGCCTTGCTTTCTCGTCAGTAAAAATGAAACAGCGTTAATACATTCGTAACAGTAAAAAAGATATGACATTAATACTTTCAGAACAATAACGGTAGAGGCAAGGGACAAAGAGTGGCTCTGGAACTGAAAGCTGGCCCATATCAGCAACAGTGCGTACAGCTAGGGAATGGGGAGTGGGTGTAAGTTTGTGGCTCTTGGGGCCTCTGTTCTTTCACTCTCAGGTTGCCACCTCCTCCATGTCATCTGATGTCATTCTCCGCTGCTCTCTCTCGCACATCACCGGTGTAATCTCACTACGGCCGCGCCTCAGCCGTGTAATCCACCCTGCGGGCCTGTAAGCGGACGGGCAAAACAAATGGGCGGGGACGGGATTCTGCTGACTGGACGGCACGGGGGCCTATCGCTCATCCCCATCGATTGGGGGAAAGGAGGGGAAAAAACAACGTTTTAAACACACATCTGCGACGACCCTCCAGAGATTGGCTATCGCGCCTGAAAAGGCCTTGGAGGAATATCTCCGACCATCACTTTTCATGTCAAGGGCGTCCTCTCCACACAAGCAACCAGGATACTTGCACCACTGGTGGCCAAATCAGCACACAGCCACCACAGGCCCAAAGGTCTCTACAGCATACTGCCTTCTGTTTTTGTCCCTTTCTCTCTCTTTCTGGAAATCATTTGCAGGACATAAAAAGGAAACTGTTTGTAATTCATGCTCACTGCCTTTTGTCAATGTAAATTTTGATATCTTCTGTAATAATGGTGGTGAGAGTAGTAGCAGCAGTAATATTAGCAATAGTTGATCAACTAGCAGTTAATGAAGTAACAGTAACAGTAATACCAGTTTTAATAACAGTGGGTATGATATTAGCATTTGTCTACTATTAATAGTAGTAGTCACATTAGACAGTTTGTAGTCTGGATTCAAAGCAGTCACACAGTCTACAGGATTCCACTGAAATGTGACTCAGTCCTGAAGTACTGCTGTTATAGTTACATTAAGACACTGCAACAGCATCTCACCATTTCTTGTGTAAAACTCACGGAATGCCCTTGGAATCTCAATTAATAATCCAAAAAAACGAGCTTTTTTCCCACCATGCATCTCTGTGGATTGTCCTTGTTTCAGGTTCCATTACAACAGAATCAAGACGCCATTGTGTATCAGTAAGTGTGGCATCTCGTTAAATGGGACCCACATTTGGCAAACTATGAAATGATAGTAATAATCAGCGATGCTTCTCAGCGGCTGGCGTCGGAGGAGAGGAAGGGGATGAAGACGGCACCTCAGGGTTTCCTGAAAGGCCATCAGCAGCTTGGGAAAAATGGCAATGCAACACTTGGCCCCCCTTGAAACCCATGTATACTGAGGAAATGACTACTTCCTTCTTTATTTACTATGAATTTGTTATTACATCAGATTTTCAGGATGTGCCAGTGTGCAACCAACCAACCAGCCAAATAGGGGATGATACAGATTTCCGTTTCATGTGTTGTTTTCATAGTTTAAACCATTGATTGTACTTAGGGTGGGGCTTCTCTGTCTGGTCCACAGAATGTATGGATTATTATCTTGTACCCATCATTTGCATTCATGTCCTCCTGTGTCTCATTCTACATTTTCCAAATATAGCATCTGCATGACTTTATCACTTATTTTGCCACATGTCTTTATTGAGGGTGATGTATGTAGTGCCAAAGACCCAATCAGTTAAATCTGGCTAGGCTAGCTTGACCTTTGGCATTTTTGGACTTTTTTGATCTTCTGTGGTACACACAGTATTCACTGAACTGGGAAATTGCAATCTCAGACTTGCAAGCCAGAATCACCTCGTGGAAAGTGCATTAATGTCAAAAAGTTTTATCTTTGCAGAGCATTGTGGGCCAGAATGTCAGCTTGCGAAAGCATCATGTGCCGTATACATCCCTTTGCCACTGATGCTAACGGTTTGGAGATAAGCTTGGGCAGCGCCTGTGGTGACCTTTAAGGAATCTGGCCCTTTTAAGAAGCCTGCAGATGAGCAGGATACAAGCGCAGTGAAGAGCCCCCTGTAAAGTATTTCTGCCTTTCATCCGTTCCGAGAGAAAGCACCCACAAAAGAACCTGCTGACTAAGCCTAACTTCCTGTTCCTCGGTCCTGAAGGAGCTTCAGCGAGGCGCTTTGATAGAGTCTGCCAAGCCATGGCTTCAGAGCCGTTCAAAAGTCAAGAACTGTGCCTGGAATACTTTGCTGGGAAAATGTCATCCTCTTCACTCGGAAAGAAGGGGAGGCAGGAAAAAAAAAGTTCTGCCGCCGCTCACTTCCTTTAAAAACCTTGGCTCTCACCTTCCTTAATTACTAGGCTGATGCAAGAGAGGCAGCTTCCAATTTCTGTTCCTATTTTCACATTTTTCAACCCCCCCGGGAGGCATATAAATAATTAGTTCTATTCGATTTCATTGTGGAAGCAAAGCCCCAATTTACCACCTGTGTACTGTGCAATTCCCGCGAAGAGAGAAATAACAGGAAGCAAAGCAGCAGCGTTCACCACACGTGGAATTGGTTGGTTCGGCTTATACTGTAATGAAATAACCCACTGCACTTCAGGAAACACGAACTAACTCGAGGAATTCGTAATAATCCAGGATGCCTGCTGCAAGACACACTCAATTAATCAATAACAACCAAAGATGTCGGCTGCGCCCGTTCAAGAGTTGATATGCACTGCCGGCTCCTTGGATGGAAAGAGCGCTAGAATAAGGTGTGCACCTAGAGCTGTAGTAGCACAAGGGTGCACCCCACACAGGGGGAATTTCCATGTCCCCCCTTCCTCACCCTCTTACCCCTGTTCTGCTCTAGCACGCCCTCTACACATGGCTGGTTAACCCCCCAACCCCCATGCTTCTTGGGTAGTGGTTTAAGTGAAGCAGGGGGTCTTTCGGGTGACCTCTGCTGCACAGCATTGTGGGAGTTCATGCTCACTGCTGGAGGGGAACTGCAAAGGTGCACACGTCCATCATCACTTTGCATGTCAGGGAGGAGACAATATTACATTTCCAAGGCGTGACAAACGCAAACACCAATGCCATCCAGCAGTTGTCATTATTTGTAGCAATTAAAATGGCTTTTGGAAACATTAAATATGCAAATAAATGCAAAATCCAGAGTACATAACATTCTTTCCTGTGCACCAGCTGTTACCTCTGACTTGTTTTGACAAGGATAAGTTTGTTAAAAATACTGCAGAACTCAGGCCCACCTCAGAGCTATCTGTGTGGGAGACGCACGACTTTTACTTCAAATAAATTTAGGTCCACTAAATTTTGTATTTATATTTGAGTTGTCACAACCACACAATACAACCACAGTGACTAGAAATGTCTTTTGATTCAAATAGAGCAATAATGAATTTAAAAATAAGTACGTCATAGTTAGCCAGTGAAGGACTGCAGCATGACATTTTCACAGGCTTGTCTCCCTTACAGATTTTTGTTGCATGGAGCTTGACATTTCCTCTAATTGGCAGCCAACAAACACCGGAGGGGGGAGTAATGTTGTGCGCTTGACTCCCCTTGACACGCCTCGCACGCGTCGCTTTCAGGTCACACACAGGTGACCCTGTCACATCTCTCCTCATCCCTGTGCCGAATGTTTTAATATATTCAGAATTTCTCCTAGAAGGCTTGATGGGAGATCACAGGGTAGACTCGACTCAGAACTGGTACTGGTTGTTTGCGATAGGGGCTGTCTGGGTAATTAAGCAAAACTCACACACAGATATATGCACGCACACACACACACACACACTCTCTCTCTCTCTCTCTCTCTCAGTCTCTATTTCTCTCTCTCTCTCTCACCCACACACATATAAATTTGCTGTTTTTGTACACTTATGTAAAAACCTGTTGTCTTAAAAACCCTGCAGTAACCTCATCCCCTGCGTAAAAGTGTAGGAAATCAACTCGTTGAGGGAAAAAAATCAACCCTGCATTTCACACATACAGTACATGGAACCTGCAGGAAACACATTGTAATCTATCACACAAAATGGACAACACATGTGTGCAACATCTGTCATACAGACCAAATGCTAGATCCGATGTACTTCCATTAGTTATGACAAGGTATCTGATCCATTACATTCCCTATTAGATGGTAAAATTAAATAGCGTCTTTGTTTTATCTGTTTAGGAAAACCACTTGATTAGGATTGTGGGGTTAACAGAATGCATCTGAACAGAGATCAGTGTTTCAGTATGCAGTTAAATATTACAAAGGCAGAGTAGTGAGTAATGGCAAAAGCTGTGCTTCAAATAATAACTCTGTTGATGTGCTGACTTATGTAAGGCTTAGGTGTGCTAAACAGACAACATGTGTCTGCTGGCATTAATTCAGTTGCAACAATAACAGGAGGACCTTTACAGACTAGCATTAAATAAAGCCAAGCACACAAACGACTCATAATTGAAAATGCCAACCAGCCAAAAGGCAATAACAAATTCATAACCTTTCATCAACATCTTTTTTCATACATCTTATACTGTCATTTGACATGATACGGCCATTCTAAATGACTAGATTCACAACAGCAACTGCATTATGCATAATGACCAAGAAATCATAAATATGTAAGTGATACGATGGTATCATTATTTCCTATATAATTGATTTGAAGTCTGGAGGTCAGATATGCAGTGTTTTGATTTCGTTAAATATTTCACTCTTGTGTTTCTTGTGTTTTCTCCCTTACACACTGAAAGGATAAAATATTATACTACAGTTATTTAGCAAACATTCTTATCCAGAGCGACTTACATAGGTTGTAATTTTCACACATTATCCATTTATATAGCTGGATATTTTTGGGTCAATTTTGGGTTAAACAGCTTGTCCAAGGGTACAACAGCAGTGCTAGTGGGGAATCAATCCAGCCAACTTTCGGTGATGAGCAGTGCTCCTTACAACTTATGAGAGATTATGAATAAGACAGCTTGTGTGTGTTTGAATTTAATTTATACTGATACAATTGAAAATAATGTTTCATCAAAGTTAGATTTTTTTCTTAGCAGACCCCATTTCATGAACCCAGAACATACAACCCTCCAGGGGCAGGTCCACACCCCTTCCATCCATTCTGCTGTATGTAGCTGCTTCATACATTACAGCGGTCGGCTATGAGCAAGCCATCCCACTCATGGTGAGTTTGCGATTTGTTTCTCAAAATTGTGGCCCATTTCCAAGCTCTGATAGGTAAAATATTACAGCGTTATCATTATTCACGTTCCAAGACAAACGAATGCATTACTCGATGGGCCATTTGCCTCAGTGGAACAAAATCTCGAAAGCCCGACGCTGCTCCAGAAGTTAAAAACAGAAAAAGGAAAACGCGCCGCAGCTGTCAGCGGGACCATTAACGTGACGCTGGGTGACAGGGTAGTTTCCTCGCTCGCTCATACCGGCGCATCACGCTGGCCCCTGCACAACGGAACACTGCTTTCTGACAACTGCGGCACATCTGATGTTCGGCGAGAAACAAATTAAAATAGCGTCCCTCTGAGTTATGAAAAAAAAAAAGAAACGGCCAGAAACGAAAACAAAACAAGGTAAGACAGCAAGGTGACTTTCAGCCCCGTGCCAAAAATAACCCATGAGCAAGCAGCGCTGTTTAAACGCCACGTAAAAGGAGATTCGAGCTACACAAAGCCCCCCAGGATGAGAATAACGGGAGAATGTTATCTCACTTAGCGCTGCGCATCTCTCACATCGGCTGCGAGAGATACAATCCGACATTCCCACACGCAAGTCTCACGGTCGATCCATCAAAGCCGGTTTGGGAAAGCAAATTCAAAAGATGAGCGCACATTCTGGGACTTTTGTGTTTTATTGTCTGTCACTTCAAAGCCTTTCCAGAACCCCCTTTCGATGCCTTTTTCCCCCTTTTGTCATTGGCAATCAGGGAACGAATTCTTTTTTTTAAAAAAACATACATTCTCTCCATGTCGTGCCTGATCACCTCAACAGCTACAAGCCCCTAAACATTGTGGGACCAGTGCTTTGTTGTGCTAAGGTGTCTCACCACATGAATTCTAATGTGGATTACTGACAGAAAAAAAAGATGTGCTCACAGCCTTGCTCCACTGCAAACAGTACAATGCCCTGTATTCTCCTCAGGGCAGAGAAAGCCGTGCTCAGTGCAACCTCCTTCACACAGCCAATCTTTATATACTGTATGTTTGTATTATTATTACTATGTTACCACTGTTGTTGATACATAACATTAGACTGCATTAGTTAGAGGAAATTAAAATCGATAACTAAAGGCTATAAAATAGAATATGTAAAACATAAACATTGCATGTCAGGGAATGCTAGGGAAAGAACATGCTTATCATAAAAGACAAACCTACCATAATTTAAATTTTAGTCACAAGATTAAGAAAGAATACATGTTTGGAGGAGTAGGAGAAATACATAGCATACATGAAAACTATTGTGCCTTTAACAGACACGGAGCCCAATAAGAAACTGGACAATTGATGTTGACAGACGATCAATGCAGTAACCGGGCAACAAGTAAAGTGAGAGACCGAGTGCTTTGAATGGGGTGAGATACTGCACCATGTGAAGATGATCTGACAGGGTGGGGGTGAACACATGAAGGAAAAAAAAGAGTAAAAAAAAAAAAGAACCATTCATTTCAAAGACAGTGAAATGTTAGATGCACAGAGCAGCCTTCAGAGAATCATAAAGCCTAAATCTAATTACAAACGTTAAAAGTTGACGGAAAGAAAGAAGCATTCACAGTATCAAAAATGAATGAATAAAATCAGAGTTGAATGTTTGAAGGTAATATAGTTTCACTCACTTTTCTCTTCTCGCTCACAGGGTGTGTTGCAACACCTGCGCTCACTCTTACACTTATTTTTGAATATCCCAAGTGGTAGCCGCTTCGGTTTTTAATTTCTAGCTGAAACTGGTATATTGAGTGCCTCCAAATTTCCTCAGGGTTTTTTATTCTTTGAGCACAGCCATGGCCATCAAATTTGTCAAGGAAACTCGCTATCTCATGAAATCAAAGCAATTTTCATTCGACTTCCCCTTCATGCAAACATACACTCTAGAAATGATTGAATAAAGCTTCGTAAACCACTTAATTGGCATAGTTGCAATGTGCTACAGAATCACAGACATGTTGATTGGGACCAATCAAAATGCTCCACTTTCAACAGCAATGGATTTTGATTGTTCAGCTTGGAGACAAAGAACACCTGGCAGGGCCAGGAATGGCACTCTATTCAGCCATTCCTAGTATACTGTTCCACCATAAATACAGCGAATAAGCACTCGAGATAGTGTGAAGGAGAACCTTAATTGTTTAATTGTTGTATTGTTAAATGCTTGTTTAAATGTTTAATTGATCCTCAGTTTTTAACATTTCACACTTAACAACAGTGGCACTACCAATCAACCTCATTTAAAATCAGTTAACCATCATCCTCTGAGTGTGCGTGTGTGTGTGTGTGTGTGTGTGTGTGTGTGTGTGTGTGTGCGTGTGTGTGTGTGTGTGTGTGTGGCTGCTTAATTGAATGATGTGAGCCATTGGTTAATGAGTCACACCTGTGATTGGCCTGTGATTAAATACAGGTGTGTGGCTGCAGGGCAGGGGACATCTTGTGTCAGTTGGCTGTGGCTGCCTGGGTTTGTCCAAAGTATTAGGCATCTTTATTACAATAAAATACACAGTACAAATAATCCTCTGGAGAATAAATATGAAAATAAAACAGACTGGGTCTAATCCAGGGGCTCCAGTGCTGCCAACGTAGAACTAATGAACAGCATATTGGGTGTAATGTCTCCAAATAGTCTGGCCACAGTATGTTAGATTACACAAAGATTATTTCATTTATAGTTCACTTACTGACACCCCAAAATACATGCCCATTAGAGGTCTCTGGTAGAGCATATTGGGGTCTTAATCCCTATAACATTAATGCAGAGGACAGAGGCTTTTTTGTGCAGACACCAGATTTCAGAGCCTCATCTGTGTGTCGGGACTGTGCACTTTATTTTTATAGTGTTTTTTAAAAACAAATCTTAAACTTAGGTGTCATGGGAGGTGTCATGAATGATTTCACTCTGCTTTTAAATCTCCTTTACCTGCTCGCTCGTATAACTTGCCAGTTTAAAGCGTGGGCATACTGCTTGTACTGTATGTGGGCACTCCACACTGAAAAGCACATTCAGCTCCTCTGTGTGGGGAAAAAAGGCCTCAGAAATAAAGTTTATTATAATTGTATTATAATGGTTGACAGCGTGGAGAAAGGCTTAGTGTGGGTCACTGGCCTCATGAGCAGAGAGTGTAGGTTTTAATTCCAGGCCTGGCTGCTGACACACCCCAGAGCAAGACATAAATTGAATTGCTCCGGTAAGAAAACAACCCTGCTGTGCAAAGGGATATGACATAAAATGCACATCATCCTGACTGTAACTGCCTAGTCAGCAAATTATTACTGCTCATTCGCTTAGCAGACACCAAGGGCTTACCCAAGGCAAATTACACTGCTCACATTTTTACATATTCCCCCATTTATGCTGCTAAATGTTTACTGAAGCGTTCAGGCTAAGTAGCTTTCTCAATGGCACCAGCAGCAGCACTCCACCACCTGAGAGCTGACTGGTAACCGGTTTCCCGACAACAATGAAAGGTGAGAAAATCAGGACTCAATCTGTGGCTGATACTGTCTGTAGTTCTGGATTAATTTAACTCAAATGCAGTTTTGACACAGAGGTATAACATTATTTATATCCATACAGAATTGTGTGTACAGGATTATAATGGGAAGAAAGCATGGGTGCCTGTTGGTGCCAAAACTTGCGATTAATTGAAATAGGTTTAATCTGTGCATGTGCCTGTCCGTTAATATTCAGCCTTCTTCACTTTTACATGTATATAAATAAATGAAATTTTAACTAAAAGCACTTCTAAATGTACAGTACCTATGTACATGTGTATACATTGTGCAATACATGAACAACATTCTAACACTGAATACAAAATCAAAGAAAGCACTCAATATCTAGCAGATGGGCGATTACCATTATGTAACCACATTACATAACAAAGGTTCACTTTGATATATTGTTATGTGCCGAAAAAAATGGAAAACACATGAGACTGAGCCCATCAAATCTTTTTAGAATGACACACACACAAGAGGGCAAAGTATCCTAACCTCCATTGATTGGAGCCGTGCAAGTGTTCATTAAGGATACTTCCATATTGACGCTTAAAGTATGTCCTGTGTGCGACTTAGCCAGCAATTACATGGCAATTGCATCGGCCGTGTAAAGTGGCTGTAGATGTGACAAGAAGGTCACGGCGTGACCTTCCGCCAATCTGTCACAATCCACAGAAGAAAAGCTTGGTACAAAGCCAATAAACATTTAATCATACGTCTTGCCAGCAGCTACAGTGTGAAATTCGTTCCCAAAGCGATTGAAGGACAGGCTGCTGTAATTTGGATGGGAGCATAAATGGCAAGGGTACAAATAAAAGATACAGAGTAGAGAGAAGTGCCACGTAATGCTCACCACTAGACGCAGAACTAAAAATGGCACTAGACCCTGAGAGGGACATTAATTAGGGATTTGTGTTTGCTTTAAAGATGCAGAGAGTGAGGGAAGTATGGATTTTCTTCAATTTTATGTCCTGATAACAAGTCCCGAGAGATCAGCCGTCAGTAAAGATGCCCTTGTAATCTCTCTGTGGCCAATTGTTTTTTTAAAAAGGACGGAAGGTACACAATTTTAAGTCAAAGTCATCAGTCATTTATTATAAATTTGAAATCCCTCTGCTGGGAAATCTTAAATTAAGCTCAGCACTGCTCATCTTAAGACTCTGTTTCAAAGAACTCTGAAAAGGATGCTGTTGAGTGTGCCTGTATGTGTGTGTGGGGTGTGTGTGTGTGTGTGTGTGTGTGTGCATGTGTGCATGGAGGTGTGTGGCGGGGACAGATTTGTCTGCTTTCGATATCTTTATTTCCAGGTTCCAGGCCTGGCTGCTTGACTCCCATATAATGAGTGTCCACTGAGGCCTATCAGGATTAGCCTGATCCTGATGAAAGGCTGCAGTGTCCAGGGTGTGCCTTTGGACCACTGGGCCCTGACAACGGCTCCGCTCTTTACCCTAGGTAAGCCTTCAGTGAGCAGGTAAATCTTCTTCCATAATTAGGTGGACTGTGACGCAAAAACAAAAAGAGCAAAATGGTGCTTTTTTCCCCAGAAAACCGCTGACAATCGCTAACAAAGCGTTGTTCAAAAATATTTCTTCAGGCTTTTACTTTTGCTGTCACAAGCAGGTTCAGCCTACCATTTGAGAATGAACAGACACTATAGATCTATAGAGCAGAAACCGTGTGCCCTGCTGGACAGTGACTTATGAATCAACGTGGGAGAGAGATAAAGCGGTCTCTCAGAGCATGTCATGACTTCCCACGGCTTTTACAGTGGAGAGACAGAAGGTCTGCCTGCACAAAGAGGAGGAGTGAGACCTCATCAGAGAGGCGGAAAAGGGAGTGAAGGAGATGGAGGGAATGGGAGAAACAGAGGGAGAGAGACACAGTGTTAGGGAAAGAGAAAGGGAGAGAAAGAGAGGGGGATGCTGTTTCTGTTGAGTTCTGTGCAGAACCCCTGGTGCTAAAATCTATTATTTAAAATCCAAATCTTAAAATAACAACATCACATAGAGAAAATGAATGAAATATGTGACAGTCCTATGTGATCATAAAATGTATTAAAAATTCAGAAAAACACCTGTCCTACCCTGTCCTAGAAAAAGGCTTTTGGAAAATCCCAGAATCCCTTTCTGTTTCTGTGTTGTCACTTGAGGCATA
The DNA here is from genome assembly GCF_013368585.1 of Megalops cyprinoides. Classification (NCBI taxonomy): domain Eukaryota; kingdom Metazoa; phylum Chordata; class Actinopteri; order Elopiformes; family Megalopidae; genus Megalops; species Megalops cyprinoides. The sequence continues at coordinate 18,121,102 of NC_050603.1, forward strand.
CGTCCAAGAAGTGTTGTAAACTGTGTTATGGTTTATTTACGAACATGCTGCTCTAACTTTGCTGCAAATCATACTCCAGAAACGTTACAAACATTTTTCTAAAATGCATGTTTACTTGTGATGTGTCTACCAAGACACTGACAGTTCATGCTATATATGTAGCATGCTTCCTCTGTATGGATTGTGTCTACCGCATCCCAGAGATCAAGAAACAGCCAAGCCCTTTCTTAAGTGAACTTGGAATACCTTCATTCATTTTCTGTTTTCCAAGGTATTGAGAAGTGTGACTGTGTCACACAATTTGCATGGTGAGACATAAAATGGACAGCCAGTCTATCCCTGATCCCTTTAGCTCACCAGTATTCATGTGGTTCTCAGAAAAACCTCTTCTCACAGCTATTTAGTCTGTTTAGTGCACAAGTGTGAGTGTGTTTGCACGTCTGTGTGTGCGTGCATGTGTCTTTGTGGGTGTGTGCTTCATGGCAGGTGTTTTGTGCAAGGGGGTGGAAATAACAGACACCTGCAAATTGATTCTGGAGCCCCCGATAGCCTGCATCTTCCAGCTGTCTGTCAGTCTATCAGTCTCACTGGGACAGGGGCCAGGATGCAGGCCCTGTGCAGCCCAGCTCCCCTGCCCGGGCCTGCAGGCTAGGAGCTCGCGCTAATGGGGCTGACCACTGGCTGTCAACAGCTGGCCCAAAGCACGCTGGCAGCACAGGATAATGAGCCTTAGCGGGCAGCACAAAGGGAGAGAGAAGACAGGCTAAAAGCAGAGCCCGTTCCCCCAAAGCAGCGATACAGTACACTGGCTTTGTACAAACAGCGCACAGCAGGCAGCACCCTTTGGCTGTTCACAGCCCTCGCTGGGCTTTGAACCTTTAAATTTTATGTGTAGTGGAATACAAGGATATACTTTATTATTTTTAGATGTGGTGTGTGTGTTCCTGACCTCATTACAGACATTGCAGAACATTTCCAAAAATTCCCTGTAAGTTCAGAACATAAACTTTTTCTCTATCATAAGCTCATTTTGAGTAGAAGCACTGATTTTCTTACCTTGTATTCCAGGTACCTAGTAAAGGTCCTAACTGGTTAGATTGTTATGGTTATGCTCCTCTGTCAACACTGATTACCATTTCTCACATCTGTCAACACACCACAGACAGGCTCTCAGGACAACGATATGATTTACTCAAGATCCTATAGGATCTCAGAGGAGAGAAATGTGCACAGTGTTGGTAAACATCATGGAGGACTGACCACATGCCTGTGGAAGGCTATTTCTTCTTTCATGCTGCAAAGGCAAAAACACAAAGTAATGAAATTTTTGCTTCAGAACATTTGGAAATTCATGTTGTTTAATTTTGTTCCCGAGAAAATGACCCCATACCAGACTCGGCTCCTGAGAAAATTGTATTCATCTCTGCTTTTTGTCTCCATTACTCAGACTGGGTCTATTTCCTGCTGGAAAGTGCCTTTACATTAGTCTTACACAGCAGGCATACACATTTTCAGTTCTCAAAGACAGCACCGCTTCTCATTTCCATTACGGCTCGGCTCTTAGCTGCTTGATCAAATTCCTTATTTGGATGGCTGAGCTAATGAAATGTTAAATGTAAAAAAAAAAAAGTTTCTTGCAGTACCAGCAACATTCCAGCCGGTTTGCGAGAATCGCTTCGCTCTCTTGTGTGGTCAAATTGACCGTGATAGAATGTGCTCCGAAGATGCCTCCATTGAGACAAACTGCAGACGCGGTCCCCCGTTGGGTCATCGACCGCGTACAGAAAAGGGGCCGAGGCACGGCGCGGCGCCGGGCGGGACGGCGTGGGCTCGGGGACGGATCCGCGGCCTCGCTTTGTGCGGCGGTAAAGATCGCGCAGCACGCGGCTCGAGTGAATGCCTCCGCTTGAACTCCGCTCTGGTTCTTTTCAGGCCCCAGTACGTGGGAGTTTCCTCCATGCATCAGGAAAAATCTAATCTGGCACCTTCGAATCATAGGAGGCGCTTGGAAAGAAAGAAGAAAAGAGCGAAGAAATAAACGAGTGGAGTAACACGGCGACCCGGGGGAGGCAGCGGGCACATATGCAGATGCTGGGGTCCGACCCATGAACAAACGGAGCTGTTTCTACCATGAACACAAGCTCAGCGCCGATTCAATCAGATCTACCACTTTAATCAATGTCATTCCTATCCTTTATGACAGCCAACAATGAGGTTCACCCCATGATGGCCAGACAGCACTTAAAACCCATGTTACACAAAGCAAATGACTCACATAAAAAAAAAAAAAAAAAATGTTCCTTTAGACTAAGATTAATCTCTCTGACATGACATCATAAGCATTTGTTCAGATACTAATTGTTAAAATCTATGAAATGATCAGCTACAGGTTATGGCCTTTATGATCATTTCAGACTCAGAGTATAAAATGGTAGTTTTTTTTTTTTTTCCCAAATTTTTTCTCACAAGATTTATGCAAAGCAGACCTTACCTTATTACGGTATTTAAAATCTGATTGAAACATTCCTCTTCTCACATTTTGAGCTGTGTACCAAAGAATAATGCATAATGCTCAGATATGCTGCAGTGTTATGCTGTGCACTGTAGTCACTTTTAATTAGGGCTTCTCCTAGCATACAGGGTGAAGCCTGCTTGGATTTTGAATTCTGAACATGAATTAACTTTGATATCTCAGATCACATTAGCCATCAAGATTCCTTTTAATTTTGTGTTTGCTTGCAGACTCCCCTGACAGCACTTGATTGCCCCTAGTTGAGTGTAATTGAAGGTAGTCTAAACAAGTCTTATCTGCAGCTGTGCATTGTTGCTTTCCACCTGAAACAATTACGAGGTCCGGCAATGCGGCGCATTTAAAAAAAGAATTAGCTACAGGGTCACAAGTGCATCTTACTCGACAACAGAAACAAACAACATCGTTACCATTAGAAAGCAATCACATCTAAATAACTAGAGCTCTGCCAGACCTATCAATACGGTATTGCTCCGATATGTACACAAATGGAAACTGTGACCTTTAACTGTGTGGGAATTTAATCTTTTGCTGCCGGCACGCTTGGGACAATTCCTAAAAAAAAAAAACGGTGTGAGTATAGGTGAAGGTGCAGATGTGGGTGCAGGCAAGATGAAATGTGTTGGGAGCAGGTTCGGAGAGCGGTGGGTGCAGGTGGAAGCACAGTAATGCAGGCCTCTGGTACCACACCTCATCTAACACAGCTTTCACACAGCGTAGAGCCACAGTGCACCATTGGACGGTGGCCGCATTAGGACATATCTCACCCCTTTGAACATCTCAGCATTTTCTCCTCTTTACTCGCTACCTTTTACGCAATCAATTTTCTATACAGCAATTTAGTTTAACGGTCATTAGTTTAATGGTCAATGGTCAGCTGGTTCAGGGATGTGGCACAGGAATGATTCCACCCTCTTTGACGGCTGCTCTGGACAGATGTCACAATGCAGCAACGTTAGAAAGATGGTGCCCAAGACACATTGTAGCGAAGAGCAGGGCGAGATTGTAGCGAAGAGCAGGGCGAGAGCAGTCACCCCACGCGGCCTTGAACCCGGGTCTACGGGGTACCAACCATGCGACTTTGACCGCAACGCCAAACAGCCAGGCTCGTTGGTATGGCAGTCAGAGCGCATACTCAAGTGTAGTGACAGCACTCTGTCACACACATATGGTGTATACATATGGGAGTGCGTGGTGCTAAAATTTCCAGCATTCTGAGCAGCATTCCAGTATGGACACTGTACCACTGTAATGGTTGCCACACCAGGTGAGGCTGTGGCCATAGCTGCTACCGACTCATCTACATGGGTCCAAAGCCATATTGGTATTCCACCTACCTTTACATTCTACTCCTTCCCTATTATTCTTTATCTGCTGGGAAGAAACTCTTGTTGAGAGTCACTAACAGCTATATTCATTATTTTATACATCATCAATATCACGCCATTTGATATTGTACTCAAGCTGTTCGGGTTAAGTAGCTTGCCTGAGGGTTCTAAGGTCGAGCCCCGTGTGGAAACTGAACCCGTGACCCTTTTAGTTACAAGTGAGGTCCCTTAAATCACTGAGCCTGTCGATTACCCAGGCTCCTGCTTTTTATGTACGCCCGCCTCTGCATATGAATCACAGCAGCGACTGCAACAGATGCCGTCGTTTTTTAGCTGCCTCGTCAAGTATTGCTAACGTAGCAATATAATAACTTAATCTAATAGTCGCATCTAATAACGGGGCATAATATTATGATAAAATATCAATAGAGAGCCCGGGGCTGGGGCAAATGAGCGTGCACAGCTGTTGTGTAGGTATGGATTGATCATAGCAGGAAATGATGCCGCACCAGGACACGCACCCAATACCTCCGACCACATACATACAGTACGACAAAACACACACACACACACACCCACGCACTGAGGTCTCATTTATTTGTAAATGAATAAAGGTACTGACAGACATTTAAAGTGAGAGTGTGAGGTCATTCCATCAACAGACATTACTCATCTAAATTGACCAATTTACTCCCGCCTTCTCTCTCATCATGGGCCCCGCTCTCCTTTTCTCTCTCTCTGTTGTTGAAATTGCCTCATATAGCATCATATAGCTAATGATCCTTTTCGTCAGTAACATGGCCCATCAAGATTTCTGAACGTGTAAAATATTTTAATCAAACCGCCCGCGTGACTGGAATTTCAAAGGCCGTACCTGGTTCAGTTCGTGCCGCTCTGGGAGTCTAATAATTCTGTTGAAGTATGACTCTGCCAGCAGAGCTAGCCGTGAGAAAAGGGAATGAAAACGAAACTTGCCTTTCGCAGGCTGTATGCGAATTCCTTTGCTTTACACCAGCAATCATGCATACCTAATTTCTGTGTAAAAAAGCATCTCTGTAAATGACTCCAAATGTGTTTTTAAACACTGGGACGCAATACCACCCAGCGCCATCATACCTTGAAGAAAAATGAACGCAATATCTGGCTTGGCTTTTTTTTATCAGTCCTGGTCGAGTTGTACCTCTAGGGATCACAAAGACGCATAGAGCTGCATGTATAATGCCTGGCAAAAAAGCTGGATCATCTGCCAAACTAGGAATAAATTCACATAAAAATTCTTCATTACTTATGTTGTATACACAACACATTCTGCATTCTGTGCACGTTTGTGCAATATGAGAAATCGCACGCATTGTACGGGGTCAGGCGATATTCACAACACTCCTCCTACCTGGAAACAAGAAACGAAAAGGGGAGAGGGGATACCAAAAGTCAGAAATGTGCACTTCCACAAAATATATCCGACAGGCTCAGATACAATACAGAGAGCTGGCTACTTACAGCATTACTAGCATTGTCAATCAAATTCCCACGAATACTCACACACATAAATATGAGATCATCTCATAATGCTTAACAAGTTAAAAGCATAAAATTTATAAATGAATAAATGTAATGTAAATGTAAATGTGGTAGTAATATGTGCAATAATGTACTGTAATTAGTTAACTAGCCTGCTGTTTTTAAGACACAGCTCTGATTTATTTAACTCACGCTACTAGATATTAAGAGAAAAATATCACTTGTTCTAACATTGTTCATAGAACTGGGAGGAGAGTTTTCAAAAAATCCCTACACAATTAACCAAACCTGGATAAACTGATCATGTCCACAACCATAAAAATCACACTTACCGCTTCCTCTCCACATCAACTGTTCATTACATTCCTCCTCTACCCATCCCCCCTTTCTTTTCCCAGTTTATACATCTACACTGGGGGGTCAACAAGCTTGGCCCACAGCCAAGTGTGAACCCTCTGTCACACTTCTGGCCAAATAAAAGTGCACACACAAAATCAACCTTCACACTTTGACTGTATGGAAATTTATATCTACTGAATACATTACATTACATTATATGCATTTAGCAGACGTTCTTATCCAGAGCGACTTCCGTCACAATAGAACATAAGTGTATCCATTCAATTTAAATGAGCAAGTGTCAGACCAGGCTAACAGCACTCCCAGAAAAGTGAGTGTGAGCATAAATAGGATAAATAGCAGTGATCATTGTGAAGTGGTAAGATGTAATTGTAAAACTATTTACAATGTTACTGTCTTTTAAATGTGTGAATTGTTTACATCCAACTAGTTTTCCTCTCAGGAGGAAAACTTTCTTAATTAACCAGACAAATGAAAACACCATTCTGTAACATTATCTTTTGCAGGAAAAGAAGACACAAGAAGAGTACTCAGCAGAGACAAAATCTCTCTTGACATTTGTCACTGTCTTGCCTTACCTGAGTGAGTGTTCAACACTCTCACAGCAATGAAAAATCAAAAGGATATATTTTTTCAAAGAAATGTGAAAGGTCAAAGCCTATGCAAGCCAGGAAAAATTTGTGTATGTGAAAGCGAGTTTGTGAAATGAGTGTAGCCGTGTAACACGTGCACATTAGCAATGAGTTTCCAAAGCAGAGTTTGGTGAAGAAGAGAAGAGTTTGATTCCACTATTCACCAATTACCCAGCCCTGATGTTGCGTCTAACCAGCCAGCTCTCTGAAACCCCATGAGTCTACAGTGACGTTAAGTGGAGAGGTTCTCCAACGAGCGCCGCCGATCGAGCTGTGTGCATTGACTGAGGCCCGGGGCAAACACGGCGGTCGAGCCCTGTCTCCCATCATTGGGATCACGCTGTACAAAGAGCACCCCTTATCTGATCCGGCGCGCTCGTTTTTGAAAGGCGAGACTCCTGGTGAACACCTTCACTCTCCGCGATCTGCATACAGAAGAGGTGTTTGTTACATATCCCTTCCCGGCCCGCAAAGCCCTCAGATGGTTTTCCAATCACCGCAGCCGCGCCTGGTAACATGGTAAGGCATAACATTATTGACCTGACCTGCCAGCTACACGGGCTAGGCAATCAATAAACACGTGACCTTACAGTCAAGGTCGGCACACACGCCCCCCAGCCCCCCCCACCAACCCCCCCAACCCCACCCCCTTTTAATGAATCCTGCTTAGAGATGGCTCGCTTTGGCCCATGGGTCACCGGTGGGGAATATTACAGAATTAATCATGCTGGTGCTAAGCAACTGTAAGTACTATTTGCATCTGTTCCATCTCTCTACGCCCTTATACCCGGGAGCGCATAAAGCACACATGCAGGGATTGCTTCGGTGCAAAGTGAGATAAACGCCAAGCAATCCGCGGCACCCCGGTGCCCCGCGAGACGTCCGCGGAGCAGGAGGATTTGTGAAGTTATGACATGGCTTTGGCAGAACTGCCTCGGCTTAATCCCTTGGAAGAACACAAAGCAGACCTCTTATGCTCTCTTCATATCTGACTTTGTTCGCACCTGATAATGTGCAGCTTGAGGGCACTGTATCATTTGCCTGTGACACTCTTCCAGGTTCACCCAGGAATAAAGCTGAGGTATTGTTTTAGTCAGTGTGTGAAGAAGCCGGACAAGTGCCTCTCACATAAAAAAGTGTTCTTTCAAAAACACAGGAATGGAGTTGAAAAATGCCTAATTTATTATAAATATGACAGCTACATAGTACTGGGACATACATAGTTAAATACATAGATACATAGTTAAAACAATGACCAAAAAGTTGAACAAAGAAGCAACCGTCCCCAGCTCTGTCCTTTCCCTCTCATAATTCTTCTCTCATTTATATCAGGAGGGTATGGCTAATCAAGTAAGCAATTAACCCACTAACCAATGCCTGAACAGCTACACACACTCATCCTCATGCATCCAAACAAACTGAGGTGAAACTGATGAGAAAAAGCTTAGTTACTGCAAGGTTTGTGTCCACTGGTAAACCCAGGGCCTGTCACACAACTACACATTCATGCACCACATGAAAACATAAACACCACATGAAAAAATCATCTGTGATGATGCTTTCATGTTCACACAGTGCCAATAAAATGTTGAAAACATGATGCTTCAGTCTGAATTTGTGCTCTTCCTTCACTGCATTCTTCGATTCAAAACAATCCAGCACTGGAGCAAGATACAGTGCGTCAGAGCATTAGAATATCAGAGCGTGGAGCATCAGAAAATGTTTAGTCACACTCTTCGGGTTTTTTCTTTCAAACGTGTTTGAAAGATTTATGGACGTCCACCGGCTTCCCCCACTGCCACACCTCAGTGTCCTGCACCCCAGGGCCTCCCTCTCCAAACCACAGCTACTTATTCCCACTGTGGTTTCCTGCATATGCCTCTTCGTGCGTTGGCGAAGCCTTGTCAGTGATTTAGCCGCTTGTAATCTGAGACAGGAGGGGTGGGTCACGGGCACGTTCGATTAATTTGCCGTAGCTCGCCATCAGCTGAGGGCAAGGAGACGCATCGATTTTTCTCCAAAGCCTCCCTGCATCAGCCCGCGAGGGATCGGTGCTCGGTGGACAGAAAAGCTTTTCAGTGCTTTCCCAGAGGTGTGACACAAGGACTTGAGTTTCATAAAAAGGAAGGGACTGTCACATGGTCTGTGTGTCCTCCCAAATCACTTTCTCTGTACTACTCATTTATGGCCCCACTGATGTTTGCAGCTCTGTGGCATTCAGAGGAGCACTGCATCATCAATGCTTTACACATCCGTGATGTTTATTAATATCAATATTAATATTACACGTACAATATTAATGCATGTTGTGCACATTGCAAAATGTACACTGGGAACTGCTGTTCCAGTTCGCTATTTCTGTGTCGCCTGTTGTTTCGGTGCCAAAGCTAAGAAACACTTGCAGCGTGGCTAAAAAAGAAAAAAATCTGTCACGTGAATGAATTAGAGCTCAAGAGTGAGAACGTGAGAAAAGCGAGATCAGTAAGATTACGGCACAAAGCCATCTCGCTCACTTCAATCACGCCCCCCCCCCCCCCCCCCCCACGCGCCACGCATCAATGGCTAATTAAACTGTGGCGTCAAGGAACACAGTGCTACGGGAAACTTTTACCAATCTGCGGGATCTGCGCTCATCGCTCAAAAATGCGAAGAGCACATCCTCGGGGCTTAGCGGTTTCCCCCAATTATTCCGTGACCGACTCCTCGGGGAGGGTGAGCTCCACAGGGGCACCCCGCCAGTCACACTCCCACCGCGGCGTACGGGAAAGAGCAGCACGCTGCTGGCACGACGGCATTACCTCTGTGTTGTACAGAGCTCCTCCCATCTGACAGGCAAACAAACAAACACGCAGGGACCTTGTACCGCCACTGTTTTCCCTCTGTCCCCTCCTTAATCACACTCTCTGTCACCACGCGCGTCACAGCAACAGGGACCGACACACGTGCACCGATCACGCCTAGCATGTTTATGGGGAGCTGTGGTAGCAGGGAGTTTCTTTCATCACATATTATATCACACATCCTGGGAATAAGCATTAAGATTAAATATTTTTGGTAGCTGGAGGCTACTTATCTCGGTCTCTTCATAACACGAGCCACAGGAATGACAGCTCTTCCTCTCTCTCCCGACCATCCAGTTTCTGACAGAGTCTGGGCTCCATGCAGGATTCATTAATAGCATGATGCCTTCACACCTGAACAAGGATCATGTTTTATTCATGAAGCGCAATGAGGCTCCAGATATGCCGTAGATGTGGAATGCATTAATATATAGCATCTGCCGTCTGTCCCCCCCCCCGCCCTCCCCACCAGTGACAATTAATGTTCAGTTCATTTTCATTTTAACACTTAGATAACTGAGTGGAAATTGAACGGCAATTCAATTTGGCCTGTCATATCGAGCCTGCAGAAAGACTGCATCTTTTTTTCCTATGCCGAGCAAACAGTATTGATGAGTTTTGCGCAGTCATGGATATATATCTTTTTTCAAGAGAAAAAAGTTACATTTCAAAACCGAGGCACTAGCATGAAAATTGCATATCCTCTTGCCCTATTCTCTTTGAAGCCAATGGATTTTTGATTATTCTTTATAATGAACTATTCAAATCCCACCGGAGTAAGACTACAGAAATGGAATGAAATCCCTCACCTCCAAAAATCCCATGTCTTCTCTCCATCCTCAGAAATCAAATAAGAAAGTGCCTGAATTATTGTCTCTCAGAAGATTTTTTTTACTGCAGGATGACTGATTAAAAACCACTCTGAAACTGTCTAATTGCCTGCACACATAAAAGAAAAGAAATTAAAGTGTTACTACTTTACATTTTGGGAAAGTACTTTGCTTATTTAATGAAGAAGATTCCTTGGCAAGGTTTGGAGGAAAAAGGTGAAGTTCTGCCTCTCAAGATCAAGAACATGGTTCTCAATTCATGAAGATGACAAGGGCATTTGATCAAACTGCTATGGCATATATCCAAGCAAGTAACAAATTTAAGCTAACATTGCATGCATTATTATTATTATCATTGTTATAAACCATCCCAGGTGCAGTAGTAATTGAAAGTAATGAAAGTTTTTTACTTACTGAAAATAAGCATAAAAAGCATTGTGTCAGAATGACCATGGCAGTTAGACTAAATGACTTCTAAAAATCAAAGTTTCCCAGTAAAAGCTGGTGCAGAATTCTATTCACCTCAGTGTGAAACTGAAATTGGTTTTCAGCCATTCATAGGAGGCTTGTCGAAATCCAAGGCCAAGAGTTTTGGTGGATTTGCAGTGTTAGTTAGTGCACAACGGTGTCAGGCGCCCAGAACCCACTCGCTTCCTTCCTCCCTAATGAGCCAGACCTGTGTGTGGGATGGCTGTTATTTCTCACAGAGTCACATTTTTCCCTGTTCCAAAAAGCTGGTATCACCCTCACCAAGATTCTGCGAAATGCTGTTCACATTTCCAGCTGTGGCAGGTACCATACGCCTACACATCATCAGTCTGTAGAAAATAAAAACATTAAATATAACAAATGTTAATAAATTACCAATTAATCCATCCAGCAGTAGTTGGACAGTATAAAAACAGTCAATATGGTGCACATGTACAAGTTAAAACAACTCTTACAAAGATTGTGCCCAAAAGCATTCTAACTTATGCAAAATCTATTCACTCAATGTACAGATTCAGTTTAAAATAATGAATTAATTTTACACAATGATTTTTTTAACTGGATGGTCAAATCCAACCTCTTTGCATAGTAATGGCTACTTAATGCATTTATCTTTGTAACATATGACAGGATCGCTTTGGTTAGGCCTGCTGACAATAGCAGATCAATGGTATTGGCTCACGTTAATGAACTAAGCCTCAGGAGATGAATGGACATAGAGAAAGAGAAATTCAATAGACTCAAATGGAAAGACAGTTAGCATACTCCAAACAGAAGGGAAAAAAAGAAGAGATTGTATTACCTTGCTGCAAATTATGAGTGAAACCTGCTCTTCAATCCCCTCAATAAAGATTCTGAATAAGGGTAAACAGGGTAATAAATGATGGTAGAATTGATACAGAGTGGAGTTGAAGTCAGAACCTGGGCAAGAAAGTGGGCATGAGCCATGATTTTTCTCTTCTGAAAATGATCGATGGTCTCCCCGGAAACAGCCTGACCGAGGCAGACTGGTGTGGCAGATGAGGCTGTTTGCAGAAGGACATGGGACACCTAATCGCCCACAGCTGCCTGACAATCCCTTCCTGTCACGGTGGGGAAAAAAAAGCCCCTGACAGACCTAAAAGCCATCAAAGATCCTCTGCATCATGGTTGTACCATCAACAAATGGAAGGTCACCTGTAAGGCTGGATTTTAGTTTTTTTTGAAGATGGACTATCCCAAATGCACTGCCTAAATCAGTCAAACAAATGTACTATTATTATCGAGACCTTCGCAGTGAGGTTGAGCCTAGCCCGTCAAACACAGACTCCAAGGTTCCAAGACGCTGGGACAGAAGACTAGTCTAGACACAGAAGACAGCACAAGACACAAACACTGAGCAATGCTGAGACATTAAGCTAATGAACCTCCAAAGCATGCCTTTGGACAGAGAAAGGAAAGGACTGTGTGGAACAGAACAGGGGTGGGCATGGGGAGAATGTAGACACTCCATTAACACAAGAGCCAGAATCACACTCCACTGCTCTGAGGCAACAGCTCCACTCACTTTACCACCACAGGGACTCAGAGCTAATATTAAGTAAAAAATAAAATAATATTACTTAGATAAGAGATGACCATCCCTTTGTGAAGAATTTATTTGTTATTAAAATCAGATTGAATGTGCAGTTAGCACTCAAAGGTAAAAAGACCTAAACTTTTTAGGACAGCTACGTCGACTCACGATGACACACAAAAATGTGTTTGAACCAGTCAGGTGGTCTTCAGGCTGTTATGGCCTTACAAGAGTATCTGACTGGCTGATCTCACACTCATTGACAGGACTAACTGATTCTTCACCATGGCTGCTTGTCTTTTCTATCTTTTTTTCCACTTGTCAGTCACTGTAGGCCATTCCAAGAATAATGATTGTTCTCCTAAAAAATGAAAATAAAAAGTAGGTGATTCAAGAAAAGAATAATAACACAAATATCAAAATGCAAGCTCATTGTAATCAAGCATTTTGCTGGCTAGGAACGGGGTAACCTGTGTTCACCTAGCAATGTTGAAAATGGCATTGTTCCAAGAACAATAGGCTTGATTGTTTTAATAGCCCAAACCAATTAAAGTCATTAAGGGGACAAAAACCACTTGCATATTGGGAATTTCTACTTCACACTGTAATTAAATTTCCGGACAAGGTCTTCTCTTCTAAACTGCAAACAGGGAAAACAAGACAACAGCAAGTTTTGGACTAAAACCAAGCAATTTTCCTTTTTTTCACAAGACATTTCACGAAGAAACACTACAGACAAACAGCCCCAACTTTCTCAGCTGAGTCTCAATCAATAGTCAATTTTTTATTACTGATGTTAAGATCATCCTGCTGAATTTTAATGTTAGATGCCTATACAGCAGAGAGCACAGTACTGGTGGTGGCTGATTGCAAGCACCTGAACAATGTGACAATGTACTCCTTTCTCCTGGGCTCTTTCCAGAGATTGCACAATCGTCACTTGAAAAGAATGACAGACTCCCAGGATTCTCAGATTATGGCTTCCTTTACCTGCCCAGATTTCAGAGGTCTATAACCTATCCTTAATAATACTACTTTACACATTAAGATGTAAAATAAACACTTTGTGAGATATTGGGCATTTATTTATCTTACGTAGTTTGTAATACAATAAAAATATTTGTACCATACAAACAAATGCACCACAATGAAAAATTGCTAGTTATACGGAACAGTGCAAGTTGAGAAGTAAACTAAATAAACTACAGTAACAAAAATGGGAATATATGGCGGCAACTTTTCAATTTTTATGTCATCTTGTTATAACCTTGTTATGTTATGTTATGTTATGTTAATAAATACATTTACCTAAGGCTAACACATAGATTTAAGTTTATTTTGGCGAGCTGCAAAGCGCTCATAAACAGTTTCAGTGAAGCAGCATCATCTCTGAGCTGCAGATTGTGAGATGACATTAATCAGAAAATCTGAACATGCCAGAACATTGTCAAACCTGTCTCAAATTCTGCATGAGGCTCTAATGTCAGCAGGGCTGTTATAGCTATGCTACAGTACGCCTGGTTTTCATTCAATATGGCAACCTATCCCAAAGCCTTCCTCTTTCAAAGCATACATTATTCACAGTTGTGTCCGTGGCTATCCAGTTTATGATGTTTGGTTGACAAAATCAATGTAAAAAATGGGATAATGACCCTAAATCCATTTTTATGTGATACTTTCCATTGACAAATGGTGAAAGGCTGGTATTTGCACACTGCTTTCCGTGACAAATATCTCGAGCAGAAAAACAAGCCATTTTCACATTTTCCTATTTGCTATTCAGAGAAGAAGCAGGGGAGAAAAAAAACCCAGATGGATGGAGAGCACAGGGACTCAATAGCCTGGCCATAAAACACGCTCCCTTTGCAGGTCAGACACTCTGAGGCTCGCGGCCCCGTTTCTCATCCCGTCCCCCAGTTTCATTTGTCTCCCTGCGCTCTCAGACGCGGCCAGGGACGAGGGAGAGAGCTAACAGTCTATTGTTCTGTCTTCATTTGGATGCAGCCGCCCAGGTCCTTTCTGCAGCCATGCCTTTCACTGACTCACACTCGGTGCGGATGGAAAACATATAGATGCGAGATAAGATATGTTAAAGGACAGCTATTTCACAGCTATTATACTACACACCAATGTGCGCGTGTGTGTTCGTATGTAGATATTCTACCGCTTATCTGGTCTCATGTATTTTCTTCCACTGAATTCCCTGGTTTGTGTTATGGCTTTTTTTCCGGACAGGGATATTTGTGACATCTAAAGAGGCTTGGGTCCCTAGAGTGAGAGCGTGGGGACAGTCAGCAAGATTAACCTGTTTATAGCGTTCGGTTCCATACAGACGCATTGTTATAGCCTGACAGAGAGCATGATGTGCATGTGCTCAAAATAGATTCTGCGGTTTCTTAGGGATTAGGTGCAAACGCCAACTTCAATATCACTGCAAAACACATCTGGGGAAATGAAAATCCAAACTGTGCCTTGACATGCCCAGTGTTAATGATGGCAGTCGTGAGGGGGGGGTTGTGTTAGCAGAGATTGTTTAATGGCCTGTTTTGGCATGGAGCAGAACCCCCACTGCCATCTTGCCATGTGTGTGAGCATGTGTTTCTGACTGTTCAGGACATCAACACCAATTTCGGTCCAAACTCTAAAGCCGAAGCAACAAACTCGTCAAAAATCCAACTTTTTTTCCGTTTCAACACACAGCCAGGTATCATATGAGGACCCCACCCAGCGTTGTGTGTCAGTCATTATATGTACAACTGTTTATATTTTTCTATTTACATACACAGGAGCAAGAAGCACAGCCTTTCTCTTGTCAAGAATTGAGTGCTGCAAATGTCTCTACACCCTGCCACCCCAACCCACCCACAACAGGATAAAAATCTCTTCTCAGGTTCATCTTAGCTTGGTTTATTTATGGAGGGCATTGTGGAGGTGGACATCCGACACTCTCCAGCTCTCAACTGAGTCAACAGAGCAGTATTGATATGGTACAGCTTGCCTGTGTGTGTGTGTGTGTGTGTGTCTGTGCGTGCACACATAACGTGTACTGGTTGTGTGTGTGTGTGTCTGTTTACGTGTAAGAGGGGCTGTGTGTCTGTGCGTGCACACATAACATGTACTGGTTGTGTGTGTGTGTGTGTGTGTGTGTGTGTGTGTGTGTCTCTTTACGTGTAAGAGGGGCTGTGTGTCTGTGCGTGCACACATAACATGTACTGGTTGGTATGTGTGTGGGTGTATGTGCATGTACAAGGGCCTGCATTTTTGCATGTGTGTGCACATGCACACGCAGGCATCCACGTCTTGGATGCGTGTATACACCTGTCCATTCATGTTTGTATGTCTGTGTTCATGTGATGGTGTTTGCCTGGGTCTGCCTGCATACAGACGTGTATTCATGTTTTTTTTTTTCTGTGTGCATGTACAAGTTTGCATTCATGTGTTGGAGCATGTGTGCGTGAGTGTCTCCGCGTGTGTTTAGATGCAGGGGTGGGTATCGGAGATAATGGAGAAATGTGTCTTCTTTTCCAGGCTTGTTAAACGAGCTGCCTGGCTTGGTAAAAGAAAAAACACTGCACAAGAGGTCATCATGATCCAGCTGCTGCTTCTACTGTCTCTATCTCTGCTTTAAAAACATTTGTCTGTTTACTCAGCGCAACCCGGAGGTGTTCTAATCAGCAGATCAACAGAGCCGGATATTTCAAGACTTTTCTTATCACTGGCCAAAGAGCACTTCTTATTATTCATGCCGCATTGTAAAGTCGAACCTCTGTGTGGGAGTTCCGCCAACGAGATGTTATAACTATCTTCATTTTCCGACTAAATGTAAATGCAGGTGTTTGAAGTTGACTACACGGACGTAAAACTATTGATTGCAATGGATCTCTTTCTTCCATACATGACAGTTTTCTTTTGGTGACATGTGCGCGGTCATCTGTCACCATCTAGGTCTGCTTTCAACAGAATTCAGTCGAAACACGGCCGTTCTTTCAAAACCACAGGAAGAGCTCAGATTCGCAGCTTGGAAAGGACCCAGACCAGTACCAGTCCTTATTTAAAGAGAAGCAAAGCAGTTTTTAATGTGCCTCGGCTTCTGTGAACACAACATACAAACGGCTGCCTCAGCCAACATTTGTGTTGGGGGGAGAAAAGAAAGAAAAGATTGCCATGCTCCTATGTATTATTGATCGGATTTTCTGCCCAAAAGTTATTTTCCGAGGAAACGTACTCCACAAATTGAATTTGCTCTCTTGTGTCTGCTCTATGTTTTATGATGCATATTGTTTAATTAGAGTATATGAGTGGGAGACAGACAGAGAGAGCAAGACAGTCTGGTGTATGGAATAAAGGGGCAGCTGCATGGCCCAGTGGTAAAGAGCAGTACTCACAACCCAGAGGTTGCTGGATAGATTCTCAGGTGAATTGCCTCAGTAAATACCCATAAATGGGTAATATTTGTAAATGGATATTTTGATATATTGATAACAAGTAATAATTGGTTGGATGGATAATGTAAAAAGTGACATATATATCAAAAATGTACATCAAATGAAATATAAAAAGAAATCAATTTTCAGGTCTTGTAACTGGAAGCTTAGAACGTTTAATAATTCAAAATGTATAGGCCAGGATGCCCCTGTATCCAGGTGCTTTTCGCTGGGATGCCAGTTGCCAAAGGTGAGGATTGTGCAGGAAGAAGCGGAGCTGTCAGGGTGCGCTCAGTAGCCAGGGCTGCTGCATGACCTGCCATGGAGGCTGATTTCATTAGCGCAGTGCCAACACCTGCCAAAGCCCCAGAGGCTGGCTGCTAATGTGTGCGTCTCAGAGAGAGAGAGCGAGAGAGAAAGAGAGAAAGTGAGTGCAAGAGAGAGAATTTACTGTATGTGTGAATGAGTGAGAGAGAGAATTTACAGTGCAGTGTCTGTGTGTGTGCGCGCATGTGTGCATGTGTGTGTACCTAAGAGAGAGAGAGAGAGCAGTGATATGTGAGAGAAATGTGTTCAGGAAGTTCAGAAAACACCATTCAAAAATGGTAAAAATCTCTCAAAGCGGTTCATCCAAGACACATTTTCACAGCACGCACACCTCCCTGAGCTTCTTTAAAGCCTGCCCCCACTGCTCTCACAGCAGCATGCTACCCACCTCCCCAAATCTCCACCGTGTACGGAGGCCTTCTGAGCGTGTGCGCACGCGCCCTGATGACATAAAGGTTACCAGCACGACGGGGCAGCAGCTAGAGCTGGCTCCGGCGCTTCAGAGCCCGATTCGTCAGACCACTGTTGAATATGCAAATCAACATCTGCTCCAGTATCCATGCTGCACCACCTCACCATGTGTTTAATGCGCAAATATGCAAATCGATCCAACTTGTTGTTTTTTCTCTTCCCACCCCCCCCCCCGTTCTTTTTCATGCTCTCCTTCCTCCACTGTTCTTGTCTCTTCTTTATCCCCGAGCCTGTCAGCGCACAGATGTGCAGGGGTGGACACAGAAGTAATAATGATGTTCTGGATTAACTGGGCGAACAGGGGGGCAACTTAAAGAGTCGCGCCTACCAGGGCTCAAACGCTGGCAGGCCGAGGCAGAGATGCTTGACAAGGCTTTGAGCTCTATAGCCTCGTTAGGAGAGACTCTTGGCATTTTTAGCCGTTTCATACTGCAGCTTCCATGCCGCATCATTGTACGTTTTTACCCTGGTAACAAAGAGGTCGAAAACACTTTGTGCCTTCGGCACAGCGCCGTTCACGAACGTAAAAATTAAAATGAAAAAAAAGTATAAATAAAAAAAAAGTCAACTCGACTTGGTGTCTTGGAGTCTTTCCTTGAATTCTGTGTAATCCATTGTGCAATGCTTGAGGGGATAAAAAGGCTCAGGGGAAACGCATTTCAACAGCTAGACTTTTGGAGCCTCTGCTCTGTGCTGGTATTATCATTATCTGTGGTATCTGACCGTTGCGCAGCCAACAGCAGCCCACACCCAATGGTGAAGCTGTGTGCATCCACAGGCTGATCTGAGGACACACAGTGTGTTGAGTTAGAGCTTCCACCAGGAGTGCAAACTCATCACTGTGGGGAATGCTAACTTCTGTTGCCTATGGAGCTCCACTTTTTTATTTTTTTTTAATGCTCCGATGAGAACTATTAGTCATCAGTCATCTTAACAATGTGTCCTTTTGTCCAGAAGGGGCTCCTTTGGGGTGTCATTTGCCAGGTAAAGCTTGAGATAATATTAAAAGAGCGTGCCTTGGTTGCAAAAAAGTGAGACAATTATAGCAGGAACTTTGTTGTCTCACTAGGGTTACAATCAGAGCTCTCCCAAGCTCTCGGAAAGAAGCACAACAACTCAGATCGTGATTTGACTTGTTATTTTTATAATAGCTTTGGTACTTGGCTGCTATGCTTTTTGACCACACAGGTCATCACACCAGCGTGTCTATTGGACAATACAATGCTGAGGGGCCTGAGAAGCTCAAACAAAAACAAATTTGTGGCACTTACTGCTCCAGTTAATGCTTGCACATCTCAGGCCTACGCCATATTCATTTATTATATGAACAAAACATGCTAACTAATGCTGAACTAAAAACCCAGCATTCTTTGGGTGCTGAAGCCACAGCATTACTCCAGATTGAATTGAACTCTGTCCAGTGTGCACTTTGTGGAGTTTCGGGATTGTAACATGTCAGCCTGCGGCACGTCCCACACCATCTCCCTGACAGGGTAAAAAGCCTCGTTAGAGGACGTAAGGAAGCCGCGTCTGCCGACAGGCATTTGAGGAAAGCAGACCCTTCACACTCAAGGCACAAACTGCAATTATCCTGGGCTGCAGCCAAGCATACACACTGATGGCTTAAACAATAATGCGTGCATCAATCCTGCATGAATTTTGCAGACAACAAAGCCCTGCTGCTCCCTCTGTATGTGTCAACAAAGAGTGGCGTTTTTTTGGCCAGCGACGCTTTGTGTGCATTCGTGAATATTTCCTTTTAATACGGAGATACAGTTCTTTTGCAGAGGCCCTAATCTGTTTGAAAATTTTAACCCAAAGTTGCCCACTGTAATATGATTTTAAATACGTCATTAAATCGGATCTGTCACACACCATTTCGATGACAGCAAAATAATGCGTGGCTCAATGCAGCATCTGATGTCTGTGCGTTAGTGAGTGCTGTAAATGTATTTCAGAACCCATCAAAGAGACAAACATGCATTCTTTGAAATGCAATAAACCCAGGCTAAAACTTCCATTAAATACTTCTGTGAAACCCTTGCAAATTTCCATAGCTGCATAAGCTAATTTAACGAGGGCTTCGCTAATGTTAAAATGTTAATATTACAGCACGCTGATATTTCCCCAAGGTCACCCAGGTGGCCCTAAAATTAGTCATCTTTTTAGACACGCCACTTTTTAATTCCCCCTCTGTCTCATCTCACCACTCACTGTCCCCATGAATATTCATTGAGGGACTTCAAATGTGCTCTGAACATCCTGAAATACATCACTTGCAATGTTTATGAATATTTCAGAGCCCCTAAATGTTTCAAGCCTCATTTAATTACACTAAAGATATCCACCAAAATAATCTCTGAAGACCCCCAGATGCATGGAAATGCATGTCAGTAATAAAAGGGATGCATCCATTCGAGGCAAGACAAGGGAAAAATCATTCATCATTCATCGTTAATGTAGTTCTCTAAAGCAGTGTGTTATCTGATGCATCTTCACAAATTACTTTACCACTTTGAGATCATTAATGACAGAGACAATATCATACGTTCATACAACTTTCCGTATTTCTGTACAATCAGACGTGTTAAAATATGATTAATATGGATACATATATTCAAACTGTCATGTTGTTAAATTCCATATTTTATGAATGCTTGGACATGGGCAACACATCATTCTGAGTTGAAATGCATGTCTTCCATTGTAGGTTTTCAATTCATTTTTGGCCAATTCCCTTGGGGTGCTCAGATATGGAATGGCGAGAGAAACAAATAAAATCTACATGAAAACTTGGAATTCTGAAAAAGGCTGCTTGAATTTGGCAGGATGGAGCCCTTCCCTTGCTCTTAAAGCATGTACGAATGGGGGGGGGGGGGGGCATGGTTTGGGGGTCAGTGGCATGAGGCCTTTCCAAAGATGACTACGTCCATTTTGAAACTGTGGAATGTTGGCCACAACCATTCCTATTGGCTGCCAAATCGCCAGGTTACTATTATGATGTCATATTGTGCATTGATCTTTCTCACATTAGAGCAGACTGAAGACCCACCCATGCAGACTTAAGACCCACGTCTCTGCATCTTGGTTCTGCCTCAATCCCCACTCCCTAAACATTTGCTACTTCTGGTACTTGTTGTTTATTTTATGTATAGTATCATTATGTTTTTTCTATGATTCTGTGATCTAGTGGCTGATGTATAATATTACATGTGGCTTCCCCTATCTACTCAGTTTTCACAAGTTAACTTGTGGTAGGGCTTGAATAGTTTTATGCCCACGGTCACTGGTCTGACACTGCTGCTCATTCAACTTGAATGGATACATGTCTGTTCTATTGTGCTGGAAGTTGCTCTTGCTATGAGTGTATGCTTAATGAATGTAATGTAAGGTAGAGCTTGTTACAGAGTCTTAATCCTTATATCCGTTGATAGCCTTACTTTTAGTAAGGAAAAGCTTGGCTTTATTGGACATGATCATTAGGGGTTTGGACTCAGTAAGGTTCCCCTTCATGTCCTTTCAGCTGCTTTCGTGTGACCTTCATCATGGTGCTGTGGCATTTCCCCCTGGTGGTTCAGTTAACTACTGCACCATGAATGGCATGCATTGCCAACAAGAAACCCAGAACTGAAACTGCAGTGGTAATGAACTAGCAAAGCATGTGATGCAAGACATCTCTTCACTACTTAATTGATTATGCAGTATATTACCACTCTGCTTTGAAATTCCTGATCTGTAGTAAGGTAAAAAAAAAACAGTAACCAAAAACAAAAGAACATCCCGGGGTTTAAATAACCAGCATCACTGTAGACAGTAATGGCAAGTGGAAATGTGTTGTGGGCCAAGCATAATTTAATTGTAAGCATTAGCTCTTGGCTTCTGTATATTTGTATCTCAATACCCTGAAACCCTGTGGACATGTTGTTATTGCACTTTATTTTTGTAATCTTTATTTGTTGTAGTTTGATTTGAATTAAGTCTCCTGATTATTCGTTACTGGTACACTTATTAGTTTGTGTCTTGTGTCCTGTGCATCTTGTGTTGTAGGTTTAATATGAGGCAGAGGATTTAGATCAGGCTGTTTCCCACAAGCAGATAGAGATTGAGAGAGAAAGAGCCTGTCAGTATTTGAGAAAAATCTGTCCCTGTGAGCTAGGAACGTTTTCCCGCATATTTGGTCATTTTCTTACTGCTGATGCGTCTCTGTTTGTTAGTACCGCTGTTTCCTTCTGTCTTTTTTTCCTTATTAATAAGCCTTGTTTTAAATTTTTGCATCTGCCAGCAAAATAAAGCTTTGGAAAAGACTTCATTTTGGAAGACCTGAATTCTTGGCAAGTTTCTTCTGTAATCTTTTCCACCCGAGAGGTTACAAGCTGACAAAGCAACCAAGCAAATAAAAGCTAATAGGAAAAAAAAAAGAGAATTTTATTCTAAGCCATGACTATCATGTCTGCAGTTTCTCACCACGTTAACCTGCATCACTGATTTCATTTGCATTGATTCAGCACAGGCGTTTTTTTTTTTTTGAGAGGGGGGTGGGGAGGATTTAAGATATATGCTTTGGGTGATTGTCGCAGCCCACGCCCTCCCCACCCCATCCTCCTTTACTGGCCTAGGTAGGCAGGATACACATTCTTATCACTGAGGTGGTCTGCGGCACGGGGGCGGTAATGACTCCGAACCAGAGAGCAACATCTGTCACACCGGCTCCACCGAGAGAGATGAAAAGCACTGAGTCTATTTTAATCTTTACATTTCTCCCCAGGTCTATTTTGAATATTTTATATATTTCATATATATACCGACCTGAACACCGACCTGTCAGCACCCGATTCCACTGAGCTCCTGTACCAAATCACCTTAATGGGCTTCAGGATAGTGATGGGGGTTGGAGCTGGGGCTTCATGTATCATTCAAATACCATTTTTGCTGTCACTCAAATGGGTGTTGGTTTTGATTTGGTGCATGGACAAAGCATTTTTAAAAGCATTTTCTTCATACACAATAGTGAATTGAGGCAAGGAACGAATAAGGAAAACAGGTATTTTCAGACAACTGCAGAGACGATTCCACTCCATCTGTCATTTTGAGGTTATGAAGGCACCCTCGTTGCTCCTCTCAAACTCAACAGAATGGAGATTAATCAGCTTCGTGAATGTCATTTGAAAGCAATATCCATTCAGAGGTGGTAAAGCATATGCATAAACTGGTAGAGCTCCCAAATGCCTAGAATACACAGTTAAAATTCACCCCTGATTTAAACGTGATAACAAGCAGTTTTCTACAATGTTTCTACAATTAATGTTGATATTTGGCGGGTACACTGAGACTAAACTGTAAAGTGACCTTGTAGCGTGTCAGGTGCTCACGGGCGACCATAATTACTCTTGAGAGCGCCTGCGAGTTGCGAGACACTTTCTGGCAGGTCAGACAACGTTTGTCGGAACTGGACGGTTTTAATGAGCTAAGCCCAGGGGAAGCACCGCCAGAACCCAGTGAAAGATGACCACTCAGCCACGTAACGTTCCAGCATCCTTTTCCACAGGGTACAGCGAGAACCATCGAAGAGGAAAAGAACCCAATACCGAAGACAACAGCACGCTACCGCCGAAGCAAAAGCCCAGACTGAACAGAGAGGTGGAACACGAGGTGCTTATTAAGCCGGGGCCAGAACATGAGCGCTCATTTGATCCATCCGCAGAGACGTGAGCTCGAAAGACAGAAATCGTACCTTTAAACTGATCACCGTTTCTGTTTGTTTTGCTTGATTAACAAGCCTGCCAATTAGCTGAATAATCCATACACTTTGGCAGGTAATTCCCTGTCTCTTAATTGTACCTCATGTGGCAGCTTTCTTTTCCTTCGTGCCACATTTTCAATAAGGCAGAGTCCAATTTATCAAGTCAATATAAGGATTAGAAAGACAACACTTGTAACTTATCGCCCTGAAGTTGCAGCAAGCTTAAGAGAGGCAAGTGCATTTAAACTGTAGAGTTTGTGCAAATGTATTGATCTTTGTGTAAGCCGCATGTCATTGTTGTAGACATGGAAAACTTATACAATCAGTGGGCGTGGATAAATACAGGATAATTTCATGACGTATAGGGAAAACACCACCACACATACAATCAAAATAAACTCATTAACTTAATTTCCTTTAATTATTCAAATAATTAACTTCTGGATTGTTAATCAAAGAAAACAAATGGAAAACTCACAAGGAGAAATGACCAGCTTAGAGGTGACATTTCTTCCTCCTCCGTTTCGAGCCATTGCTGAAACAGCAGAGGATATGTGGAACGACGACAACATGATTTTGTATTTATGACTGTTCTGTTCTTCGAAACCTCTGCGTGGTACACGCACCAGTGGTTTCTTAGTGCAGTAATCCTCACAGTAATAATCAAGGCTGCATGCTGAGGTGGGGGCGCACATTATGACTACCCTATTTCAAAACACATGGGGGGATTTGGGGGGGGTGTTGGTGCCAATTCCAATGATTCCAGAGGAGCCAACTCATATGGTGTGACAGGTGCACGTGCAGTATGTTTATTTGTGATTAGCAAAATTCATATAGCTTGCTCTAGGCTTAATTGAAAACTCTCGAATAGAGATTAAGAATCACTTGGTCTGCAGCTTTGGCAAAAGGCAGTGTCAGTAGAAAAGCCAAAGAACTCAGTAACCTGATAAGGCTTTAAAAAAGAAAAAAAAAACATCAGTAAAAAAACTACACTTAAAAAAGCAACTCCCTGCAGGCCTGAAAAAACACCATTTCAAATGAATGCAGAAAGTGAGAAAGGAAAAGAAAGAGACTAAAAGGAAAGCGAGACACTTTGGCACTTTGTGAAGTGCTGTCTTGGGCACACTCTGTTGTTTCTGAGGCCCGGAGATGAGCTGAATAAATGCCAAGTGAAGTGGACCTGGCTGACATCAGCGGCTGCCTGACAGCGAGTCCTTTCCAGCCTCTCTCTGCTAATTACCTATGGAGAGCCAAGAGCCTTTTCCGCGTGGCGTTTGAGGGTCTGCGCCCTGCTGTGCACTGGTGTTAGCGCTGACAGGCTAAAGCTGGAAAAGCCACCTGCCACAGTGTTATTGTGTGTGTGGGTGTGCGTTTGTGTGTTTACGCAGCACATCTGGCTCCGCATGAGTAAACGTGGCTAATTTGGGACGAGGCTAATGTTTTATGAATGAGCCCTAATGTCACCTCGTCTATAAGATCACTTCCACACCATCCAGACATCTTCAGCCATGCAAATTGCTCCTAGAATAAGCTTAGTGTAATGCGTGCCATTCAGAAGTGAGGATTTTTTTCCCTTCCCCCCCTTTCCTGCATTCTCCCTGTTTTCATACAATTGTGATGACATTTAATTAACAGAAGAACTGATTCCATGACCTTCTCCTCCTCCAGCCTGACCTGTCATTATAATATCACCATCTGTGGAAAATAAGGGCACGTTAACAATGTAAAATTATTTATGTCAGAGGAGGCTGCTGGGAAATAAATGGAGATCTTTTCCTCCAGCTCCATTTGAGCACTGCTTTGCAAGACTGTATCTATGAATTCCTTCTTTTTGCAATGGATCTATGCACTGATTGGACTAAAACTGATACCATAAAAAAGTAGTGGAAAGTGTCACTTTAGATGCCCTTATGTGCGGAGTCCGAGATGAACACCTCTACATTCTGGTCAGACTCAGATCTGCACCATTTCATTTTCATTTCAGCATCTGAGAATGTGAAATGCACTTCAACAGAGGTCATTTTAAAAAATTATAGCTATTAGAAGAAGCAGTTTGGTTCAGAAGACATTTTGCAATCCAAAAATTCAGCCTTTATAAATGCGACCCCAATACCAATCTCCAGAGCAACTTGGCATGCTCTTGAGAAATAGCCAGCTGTCCCTGCAATTTTAGGCTCCTGTCCAAAATCTCTGGGTTCCTGAAAGTCTCACAGCAGGTTGAGGGTTCGTAAGTGAGGTTGCTGTTGGTGTTGGGGGGGGGTAATAATTAAATGTACCATGACAAGAAGAGAGAGAAAAGTTTGGAGCTGTCAAGATAGGGAGATTGGGGAATGGAGGATGAAAAACAGGTATGGGGTAGAGGGAGATACACATGGCTAAAGAGGGGGTAGGGCCAGGCTCTGTGGCTCTCCAAGGAGGCCATATGCCCTGAAACCAGCCTGGCAGGTTGCAGACAGAGACACCCGCAGACAGCTATTTTTTGCATAATTTAACAAGAAAGCCCCAAAATAGCCAGTTTGCTAAATGAGCCGTGTGTTTTTGACAAATGGAGACTGTGATGTTTCCAACACTGGAGGCAAGGCAAGAAGATGGTTCCGGAAAGAAGCTAGTGAGAGCACACATCAATCATGAACAATCCCTCGGCTGATTGGTTCTTTTCAACCCAGCCTCAGAACTTCCATACATACAGCCTTCTTGGAATAATTGTCTAACTCTGGAGAATGTGTTAGTACTTATTTGGGATAATTAAACTAATTATTCATTTTCAATGCAGTTTTTAAAAAATGCATGAAACCATGGCAACACTGTTCCTGTTCTGAGAGCATCAGCATTACTAAATATTCTTTCAGATGGCAACATATAATGCACTAATTAAGTGTTTATTTGCAACAACCTAGCTGAGGATCAGTGCCTGATAAAAGTGTATCAGGGATTTAATTTCACAATCAAAGTTGTTCTAACTAAAACTATACACTAACACACAAATCACTGAGAAGAGTCATTGTTAATAAATATCCCCTTGTGAGAGGTTTTTAGTTGCTGGTTGTAGTAAGCAGGCAGCAGGAAAAATATCTGTGTTACTTATTTGTCACTGGCCATGAGATGTATGGTCTGCACCTAATACATGATTAATTACACCAATTAGTTATAAATAAGCAACACAATTAAGTTGAATACTTGCTTAACAAGTGAGTAGCCTTTCCTCCAACTTCTTAACTCTATCGAAGGCATGTTTAGCAATACGCTTTGCAAGTACCTTATATACCTTTTATTAGATGAAATTGTTTTATGGATTGCCTGTTAGCAGCAATCAAGACAAACATTAGTCATAATTTCTCACAATCACCGTCACCGCTGAGGGCTAGAGCTGTTCTCACCCCATCTCTGTCATTTTCGTGCTTCCCGCTCCCCAAAGGGTTACTTTCTGATATCTAAATCACTGCGCTGGTACCAGCGGAGAGGCTTCGTTAGAGGGCCCGCCGGTGCGGAGAGCCGTAATCTGGCGGCGGATCCTCTAACGGACACGCTCCCCTCACGGAGACCCGCTCTCCATGCGGCATGCTTTACCAAAGAACCGTATTAGAAACGGCAGGGAAAAAAATATTCCCCAAGCAATTCGGATGGAGCTTTCTCTGGTGTGATTACAAAGAAATGCAAATTGCGCAGTCATTTATCCCAGTGATAATAACAATGCGTGCAGAAACAAGAGTGGGGTAGAGGGAGGGAGAGAGAGAGAAAGAGAGAGAAAGAGAGGATTAAAAAGAAATAGTTTAAGTGTGCCAACAGCCATGAAAAAAATATTATGGAAAAAATATAATTTTTAATGCCTCGTGCAAGAACCTCACAGAAAATTGGAGGCATCCGTCATAGCCTGTTGGAGGACAGGAGGCTCTAAATACAACCTGTTGAACAGCGGACCTCCAAGCAAGACATTACCACAAAGGAAATCTCCTGACAACAGTGCTTTAACAACAGTAGTGTGGGCCACTGGTTACAGAACCAGAAAAGACATCGAACCTGTAGATTGGGATTGCTAGTTGGAGGGCTGTTGGATTGAACCATAGTCCTGCAGAGGGAGAGAAATGATGGCATCCATGTCTCAAGCGTGCACAGTTCATCAAAACATGTGGAGCATTTAGTGTACCTAGAATGGTTGCACGTTTGTCCATTATTCATTGATGAGCACTGACTACAACTAGAGTCATTCAAAAATGCACATTTCCCATGAAGTGTGTAAGACTGCCAACACAGCAAATCTTTCCTTCAGGTCAATGACCTTCTGTTTTGTGGTTTACAACAACATTTGCCTTCTTGTGTACAAACGGGCACGGAAGCGGACTAATGAGCCGTTAAAGGAAAATTTAGGTCACGAACAATTATGCGTTCAGTACTCAGCACTGATGTTACCATTAGCATGCGGTAACGTATTTCATATACTGCTGTGCATTCTGCATACACGTGTAACTGCACACAAGTGCACACACATACATTCAGACACAAACCTGTGCGCTCAGACACACAACCTGCATTCCCGTTCATACAGCGCAGGCATGGTGGCATTCAGAGGTCTCATCTGCAGCGAGGAGCAGTCTGATTAGAGGTGACAGATGGAGTGGGGAGGGGGAGGCGTATACACGTAAGAGAGTCAGCCAGTGAGGCTGCTGTGGCCCCCCCAGCTGCAGAGACAACGGCCGGCAGCTCCGTGTGGTGTCTGAGCGCAGCGGCGGGACGTGTGGCCGGCGAGACCGTGAGTCACCGCCGCGCAGCTGAGTAACAGGCATCGCTTCCTGCCGCTAACCCTGCAGCCCCCCTCCCCCCCCATCAACCCCCTCTTCCGAATCCAGCCACCCAGCTGTCAGCACCCGCACAGCAGGCAAATCTGGAGAGCAGCAGCAGGGTGGAGAAGTGGGGGGTGAGAGGGGGGGGCCGCATGAAAGATTCATGGCCCCATCATCTCCCGGACCACATGCTAATGCGAGCAAAGACACGGTCCCCGCTGGCCTGTTCGCTCTTCCTAGGGAAGTGTAGCTCAGTGAACAAAATCAATGCCCCTGCTCGTCCGAACGGTCCAGGGGGTGGGGTCGTCACGTGCCTGGAGAGGGCACAGGTCAGGGGTGAAGGGGACGGGAGGACCGCACAGGAAGCCAAGTGAGCGTACCCCATGGTTCAGTCCTCGGCTGGCTGCTGTTCCCTCTCCACGGCAGGTCCCTTGTACCACTCAGAGCCTAGCGTGAGGTCATACCACCGCTAAGCTGATGACGCATTGATTTTATTCTCTTTTGCTTCTTCACGATACGCAGGCGTCCTTGTGGATCTGGAGAAGTGTTCTCTCTCAAGCCTGTCACATGGATGGCTGCCCACATTCTCGAGCTCCTTCGTCTCTAGACCTGACCTCCCAACATCTCCCAGAAACATCCTGAGCTGAAGACCCTGCCATCGCCATGGAAACCACAAGTGTGATGACATCTCAGACTGCCTCTCATCTTCTGGTTATAAACCCTCCTCGCTTTGCGCATGGGAAAATATAGACCTGTGGTGGGATCTTAAAATGTGGCATTTATGTAAAGCTGCCCACCGCCCACAAAGGGATCTGCAGGAAACTGGCATGAGCAGTTCTTACCAGACCAGGGAGCATTTCAACCATTTAAACCCATGAGATATGCCAGAATCACTGGACAGCAGTTAATAACTTTGCCCAAACAATGTGACAAAGATCTGGAGGGAAGAGGATAGCAATTATACGTAACGCTTTTCTCCATCCATAAAGGGGTACAGCCACTCCCTCTTCTTCAACACCTCGTACGTTATGATTTCGTTTAATGCCAAATTAAACCAGATTCTCATCCCCCAATCCTTCCCAAAAATAATAATCCCAGATAATAATCCCAGAAAAAAATAAGTATTACTCAGGAGTGAACGGTACAACAACAGATACTGGAAGTGCCAAAAATGCGGAATCGTTCATAAAACAGGCTTAGTGCAAATGGGTGGTTTTACTGCTGATGCTTCTATGGACAAGGAGCTTTGCAGGGTTTTTTTGGGCGGAGCGAGATAGATCATCTGGGTTTTACAATTTTTCTGACAGATTACGGTAAACACAAAAAAGACGCCATTTGTTTCCGGCACACAAATGGAGAGATCGCCTTTCAGCTTAAAGCAATCAGGTACACAAACACCAAGCACACAAGTGATAGTCCAAAACATGAAACAACAAGGCAGGGACAAGTGCCAACCAGGGGTCAAAGGTCTAGGAATAGTTCCGCTTTGCATATGACCTCAAAGTCTTGATTATGCAACTGGATTATTCATTATTTACATTCATTATTCACTCGTGTGAAGGAGCAGTCACCATTCTTTCTCAGTTCTCTGTACACTGTGAGGACCAGAGCACCCCACCTCCACGCCACACAGGAGCAACCCTATACGCCAGAAGATGGTGGGGGGAGAGAGGCTAAGCTTAGAGAGACACAGCAATGTAAATGCTACGCTCAGCCAATTAGCCATGCTCTTTCCAGAGAGTTCTGGAAATGTAATAAGGGGCTAAAGCATGACTCATTTATCTGAGCAGAAGACAGAGTGAGCCCTGGCAGCAGACGCACCGGATCAGCACTGCACTGCCCGCGCTCCCTCTGCGTGTGAGGCGGCCGTGCGTGCACCTCGGGGGAGAGGACGGATCTTAATCCTGGTGGGGGGGGGGGGGGGGGATGCTCTTCCTCTCACAGATCCACCAGCGAGTCCGACGAGGCGTGACGATTCGAGACGTTCCGGAGGGGAGGAAGGGGGGACGGTCAGAGTTCGGCACCGCGGACTGGAAATGCGTACTCGAACCACGACGGTGGAGTGATCCTGGCAACGAGGGAGACTGTGTGGGAAAAAGCTGCACCCACATTCCAGATGGGATCAATGTCTCCGTCACCTGCATCCGCTAGAGCTTCCACTGTTTAATCATGCTGTATTCAGAGCACTGTATCTTTGTAATCCACAGGGGTGTACCTTCATAGGGCCTTCATAAAGCATGACACCTTCATGGACACAATGCTATCACATTCCAAAACAGAGTTACATGTAAATGTAGCATCCCTGGCTGATTGATGGCCGTAGTCTTAAACTGATGGTTTATAAAGATTTGCTTTATTAACAATATAGTCTTCACAAACACACCGTAAGAGATGTTAGGAACTTCCAAATTTACAATAACACTTATGTCACGCTTAAGAGAATTTCTTGGAAAGCACAAAGTCTATAATGGAAATAGACATAGGTCAGAACTCAGAATTTTAAGTATGACTGCTGCTTGCAATGTGTAATTCTATTAATGGAATAATTGCATGAGTAATACGTCAAATGTAGCCAAGAAAGTAGCTCTGATGAGATAAGGACATTAACAGTGGAAATTAGCCAATTAGTGATAATGAACTATGCTATCCCTGGTGACGTTGCTAAGGAATTCATCTTAAGGTCGTGTTCACCTATGCAAATCTACAGTTGTCTTGAACTCTGAAGACAAGGGCAAGATGGGAATTCTCACCTCTTCCAGCTCATTAATAAAAAATACGGTTTAAACAACTGTCCCATTACAATGTGGCCAGTGCGATACAAGGTCATGCTGCCTTGTTAATCCTACCAAAAATCTTAATGCCTCAGCCAAAGTACTCTTTTGCACTGTGGTGCCAATTCAATTCTTAGATTTTCTCAAAGGGGACAGAGATGACTACCTTATAGTATGACTTAAAGACTGACGGATCTGTGCAGCACCGCCTATAAATCAATGCACCTGAACAAGCAGGGCAACACTCAGTCCAACACTGAAGCGCTTACGCAGTTATTGATATTGCACAGACAATTTGGGGGAGCGATTCATGACAAATTTGCAGAGGCCGGTGAGAACAGAAAACCACCCTTGAAATCAACGTTGCCCTCTGCATGTCCTTCTCTATCGAACCATAACTTGGCGTTCTGACGTGCCACAGAACCGGCAGCTGGAGGAGCATTCACTGTTCTGCATGAAGTCTGGGATGCCCCCCTGAACCCGCTCTTCGGCACAGACAGATAACCCGAGGCCTAAGGTTAGTCTGTCGGTGCTGACTCGCCGCCGGCCCCGATCTTGCAGCCACGAGACTCGTCTTCCATCTGCTCTGATTAAGAGCCAAGGCTAAAACCTGAGACGGTGGACAGGGTGTGCAATGGAGCTAACTGGATTAGACACACCGCAGCTGAATCTAATCAAAGGAAGGAAGGGAAGGGGCAGGATGTGGAGAGAAGACAAAGGCGTCGAGAGGGCTTCATTTCACCTCCCTGCCCGATATTCCAAACATCGAGCCGGGAGGCTGCCAGTTCTATGGGTTTTCAACTGTACACAAATGCTGAATGTTGATTTGAAATTCAACACGCACTCAATGCACATGCGTGCAACACCCACACAAAGAAACAACTCATCTAACCGGTGCTTATGAAAACACACACAGCCCTCACACAAAATCGGAATTTTTGCTCTCCACATAAAAGCACACACTTTAATTATTATTTGCATTCATGTTTTGTTTTTCCTGGTAGTCTGGATGAGGTTTAACATTTCTTTTGTCCTTACGGATTGTACCTGATTTACATCTGGAAAACTGTGTGAATTGTGCTTAACTTTGTGGATGAATAACTTCAATTAAACAATGAAGTGTTTAGGTCGGAGGACAGCAAGCAGTCCATGTTGCAATCCATGATTCCTGTCTTAGAGCTTGTATTTGTGCTTAAGGTTCATTTTCTCATCTGAGATTTCCAGGACAAAGGATGCAATCAGAAATGGTTATGCGCTCTCTACTGGAGCACTGTGGCTAGCTAAGAGATGGAACAGGGCACACGTCAACACTGTAGACAAGACAACAGTTTCATATAGTTATAACAAAGGGTTCATTTTAAAACTTAAACTATTAAAAGTCAAATTGAGGAAATGATTCAGGCTAAAGAGGTGATTGAGGAAAGACGTCAAAGTAAAAGCCAGTGTTCATATGGCCATCCACAAGTTTGGCACGTCTATGTTAGTCCTGGGTAATAGGTCATCTCAGTAATCCTGCAGATTGTGTTCACATGTACATGACTAAGGGTGCGATCCTATTTGAGGGAAGGTGGTACTGAATAACAGAACAAGCCCTAATGAGGGTCTACTGGGCATCTTTTTTTCCCCATTCCCTAATCACATTTACACTTCAAAAGATCCATTTTTGGTCCATATACCCAGTTCACAAAATAGAAGCACATTATCATTATTGTAAGTAAAATACATGAAAAGAGTTACTGACTATGCACCTTTAAAAATGTTTTCTTCAAAGATAGACGGCTTCAAGACTCAGAGAAAGACCACCGGAGTTACACAGTTTGTAGCATATTTAGGACCAAATAAAAACTTCATGAACATACTTCACAACAACATTCAGTGAGGTCCAATTTAAAAATCCTATTTTAGATATTACAGATTTAAATCAAAAGTTAACTGAGACATTGAATTTCCTACCCCTGGTTTAAACCTTGTTTTTTCTGTTAACGTAATGTCAACCTACTGCATAAAGGCAAACTTGCACTTTCAGAACAAACTCCCCTTTGAAATGCCTTTAAAAAGGAAAGGAATAACCTAATTATCACTACTCCAGTACAAAACGTTTGATCTGCTGAGCGAGATAAATCCCAAACCACTTTCAGCATCTGCCATCAAACAGATTTCATCAATCAAAGTCACTTTTTGATGTGGAACGAAATATATCTCCAGATATATTTGCTAAATTTTCCAAGACAAATAATGAGAGCTTGGCACTCGAAGCTATCAGGCATAGCTGGTGTATCAGCACTAGACCTTTTCACTAAACACTCTCCAGTACACTGGAACATCACTCCTTTGCAGATGCCCTTTTCCATGGCAACCTTTAAGTTTTTACAAGATTTTTCAGTATGTCTTGAAAAATTTGGGTAATTACTCGAGGGTCCCACCGAGAAATTGAATCCATGTTTGAGAGTTCACTGCTCTAACACAACACCTTGCACCGAGCTTGCAGCTGGCCGGGGCTGTCTGTGGAAATGATCAGACGCAGCATGGACAGACTCCAGAATGTTTTGAGCGCTGCCAGCGTGTTGCCAATCAACACTTCATTCCCACTCGGCACAGAGATGTGCAAAGTTAGAGAGCGGCTGTCTGGCTGTTTCTCCCACAAAACTCCCAGAATCCCCTGCTCTCCTGAGAGATCTCCGGTGTCGGCTTCTTGCCGCATCCGAGATGCACGGTAACCCGGCGTGAAACCTCAGACCGCCGGGTCGTGTCTCCACGGGGCTGGCACCTCTGCAAAAACACTGACCATGGAAATGAGCGCGTCTGCGGTGAGGATAAGCCTGCCCCATTCTGCTCCGGGACGCCGGCCGCCCCCCTGGAGGGACCTACCCTCTTCCTGCCCCCTCACCAATTTGCAGTTTCTCAGCTTTCGCTTGACAGAATGCGGCCAGAGGGAGGCGAGTCATTCTTGATAGCTCTGGGAAGGAGTGTGCGAGACCGAGATAGAGAAAGAGAGAGAGAGAGAGAGAGAGAGAGTGCACAGGAAAGAGAGGGCAGGGACTCCAACGCTATTGCTTTGCGAGCGGATTCGGGTGCTATCGAGGCCACCGTTGCTCTCTCTGGACACTGACTTCCTGTCAGCACTCTGCTCCATGACCGCCCCACTCAGCTCCCTGGTGAACATCCTCTGGTCAGAGGCGGTGTTGTGCCACCCACACGCGCACACACACACACACACACGCCCACACCACACCCACTCCTCCTCCACACACACAGGGTGGTAAAGCACCAACTGAGCACACAGTGGGCCGTGAGACCTCACACAGCTGCCAGAGTGTCTTTTCACCGTTCTGGCCCGGTTCCGGATTGGACTCATCAAGAGCACTAATGCGCAGATGAATGGATAACCATATATCAGCATGTTTGAAAAGCCATATTGACAAACAACATCACGCCCTCTTGAATTTAAATTCAAACTCTGAGGCTGTAATCACGGAGTGTGAGCCCTCTTTGGAAAGGCAGACTGAAGTTCTGAATATTGAGAAACCGTCTAAATTGTGTCCCTTAGGAGTGAAGGCTGCTTAGCTTTGCAAAACCTTTTTTTTTCCGTCTCTCAATGTGAGCTGTCAAATTACAGTACCGGTGCACTCAATCAAATCTCTTCCTTTTTGGTGAAGGCATTTTTTTAGAAACCCCATGACAGATCGAAAGAAGGAGCCTTTCCTTTCTGTTTCAGTTAGTTAGCACAAAACATGTTTGGGGGCGGCAAACTTCTGAACTTTACTTTAACGCCTTTAGAAAGCTGTATTATCACGGACAGTGGACCCATTTAACAAAAAAAGCAGACATGTTTTCAATTACATGTGAATAACACCCTGTTAAAGGATATCACCTTTGTCAAGGTCATATACACCCCCAAGAACAGCTAAAAGGAGGGCTTAGGAACAAAAGAAGTTAACTGTAGTGAAGACACTGTGCCTACTTCTCAAAGCAAAACAGATAAAAATGAATAAACAGAGAGGTTTAAGATTGCACTAAGGAGAAAGATATGAATAGAAGGTCTTGAGACCAATTACATGTCTGCTAGTCTGTTGATGTTCAGATGATATGAGATTCTTGGCTTTTACTTTGGAAATTGGAAAAATACCATTTGGTAATTTCACAGCTCTTGAATCCTACAAACACTGTTGAGGCAATTACGCCTAATTGCAGCTTAATCGCTCCCTTCCCATTTCGCATCTTTAATCGGCTGCATCAGCCCTCCTAATTCAGCCTCAGTCGACAAGGAGATCCTTCTCCTCAAAAAAAAATTCTTTCCTCTCATGTGCATTGTTTGAGCCATAGGTGTCATTTACGCTGGGGACGCCGGAGACATGTCCCCACCACTTTTTGTCGTGGCCCATTTCGCCCCCACTGCTTTTTGAAAGCCTTTGCACGTTGAACCCGTCGTCGTTCCCAGCACTTTTCAAAACAAACTGACGCCCGTGGTTTGAGCACATCTTTATGGTTACTATGTTACTGTATTTATGAATTTGCTTGACAGACACAAATCCAGTGCAATTTACATAGCCTTGCATGTTATCCATTTACACAGCTGAACATCTGGGACAGAAACCTTGACTTGATCAGGAGTACAACAGCAAGGCCCCATCCAATAGACCTGCAACCCTCTGGTTATGAGAGCAGTACTCACCACTGCCCATGTGTGTACCAATAAATCTCTTCAGCATGCTCTCAACCTTTCCTTTCAGAATATTCATTCATCTTACATCACTGAATATATCCTTACACAGAGGCAACATCGCTATTATTATCAACACCTCTATTTAGGTTGGAACCTCTTTCCGCTCTTTGCTCACATGTTACCAAGTAACCATATAGAAATCAGCTCCAACCACCTCTGACAGAATCTCATCTCTACGGGTGAGAAGACTCCTGAAATAGATTCAAGTATTTAACAGTGAGTAGATGCCTGAAATAACCTCCCCTTTTGGCAGAGAGGAGACCCCCTGACCCCCCCTCAACTCTCTAACAAGAAAAAGACCCCTGAAATAATCACACACCTCTGACATAGAGCAGACCCCTGAAACAACCTCACCTCTTTGACAGAGCAGAGACCCCCTGAAATCAGGCTTTCCATCCAGACGTTCCAGTTTCAGATTTTATTTTCCAGTTTAGCAGATTAGCAATGGGACCAGAGCAGCTGTCAGCTCTCCATCACTCAGGAAGTGCTGGGACTCCAGCACTGAGGTGCGAGCTGAGAATGTCCACAGAAAGCTGCTGCCTGCACGGCACACGCAGCCATAGAAACGATTATGGTGTTTTCTTGTTCTCATGGAGCCCGGAGGGCTGGTCCTGACAGCCACGCTGATGTATTTAACTCATATCGGTCAGGGGGGTATTTCACCGCCGCCGGCAACGGGCCCTGCGACGTGGAGACAGATGTGCAGTAATGAAATCGGCTTCGCTTTAAATTCCCCCACTCCCATAAGCCCTGCTCTGGCCATCGCTGAGGGTGAGGACCAGGAAAACATATGACCAAAGTCTGAGAAATTGTTTCCACAGGTCTCTCAGAAGATTAATCTACTGTCTCCCGCTCTGGGGGGGATCGAGACTTGGGAAATTTAGAAAAGAGAAGCAAAGATGGAGGGAGAGACAGATACGAGCAGGACAGTGATTGAGTGACCCGCTTCGTAGCTCAAGCATCGTCTGGCTCTGTGTTCATCACCGGGTCTTCTGTCTTAATCAGGGGAGTGAGTCCGTTTGATGGAGCCTGGACTAACATGAACATGACACATGGCTCATTCCCACACCTTGCTTTTCTACCTCAAAAAGTGACTGGTCACTTCAATGGATCACGATTCTTAGAAAAGAACACCGTCCGGTTCTAATACCCTAACTATATCACTTTTCAATTGACTTGTGAAGCTCGGGTGCTAAACCTCACATGAACACCTATGGTCAATCTATGAAAAAACAAAACAAAAGGAAAGCATTTGGTTGAGCGTACCACACAATTGTAAATCTTATTAGAAAGAGCCACTGATTTGGGTGTACTTAGTACGTCCAGTTAAACACCTTCACCGGATTTCATTTACAAATACTTGATTACTTTTTCTAGCAATCTTCAAACTAATTTCCCCATCTGATTAGACACACATGCTAAATATTGACTGTAATTAATTGTAAGGTGAGGCCCTACACAGAGACTACATCATTTACTCTCACAAGGTTCACAATCACAGTCTCATTCTAAGCAGGGCCTTCCCATCAAGTGGTGACAATGGATTTAGATTCCATCTACCTATAATGCCCCCTCTTTAAAAAAAAAAAAAAAACACTTGTTGAAGGATACTTTACTTTGTAGCCATTTAAACTGCTTTTAATGACTTTTGTGCATTAAGAAAAATTGAAATAAACCAAATGCAATAACATCTATACCTTTAGTAATTGTAAACTTGATATTCAGAATATCTGGTTCCCTCAATGTTCAATAACCACTTTGTTCAATGGTAATGACATTATGGGAAAAAAAAACACGTCTCTCCATATTTTTATTAATCTTTATTTTATTATTATTATATTAAAGACCCTTTAGTATGATTTTGATCACTTGGAGCTGTACAGGAAAGCAGTGTGAATTCTCCTAAATCATAAATTCAGCCTGCAAGGCATGTAAAAACATCTTAATTCCAGACTTTTAAGATGTGAGCTTGGCACCACCTAAAGCTGTGTTTTCCCAAAAAAAAAATTAGCCTGAAGTTGCCGTTTGTGACGTTTGGGGTTTAAATAAAACTGTTTAACATGCTGTCTGCAGCTGGTTCTCTTTTGCCAGCCGCTACAGTGGAGGTAAGGTCTGTAAGATGGGAGATGTGTCTGCGTCTAGTCTGGGAAACAAAGAGAAGGAAGTGTGCCTGAAGGTAGCACTCTTTTTTTTTTTTGGTCAGAGGTGGGGTGTGGCGGGGGACACTGAAGTGATAAAACATGAAGGTGAAGACTGCATCAATCAGGTGAACTCTAAAATATCAGATTCTCGAGACTATTTCAGGGGTCTCCTTTCTGTTAGAGAGGTGAGATTAGACAGCCTGGTAAAGGACAAATTCTAAGAAAGAACGTATCCTTTACTTCTAAATAAGTGTCAGTTTTCACAGGCTGTTTGGAGAATCATATTCCTTTTGATGTTGTTGCCTTACTCTTGCAACTGGCATAGGACATGACACAAAGGAAAGCTTTTAGAAAATCACTCTGTTAAGTGATCATAGATCATAGGTGAAAAACAAAGAGTGCACCGTAGTGGAACACAATAAAATGGTCTCCATGAAACCTCAAGGAGCTGAATGCAGTCTATATCATATGGTTTAGCCATTTATAAACCTAAAAATATCAATAGATAAATGAAAGGCAACATTACTGTGGTCTTATCCTTCTTGAATTGCACTACAGCCACAAAGTCCACCTTAAAATCTGTAAGTAAAAGAAGAAAAAAGTTGGTAATGACAGTGATGTGATCATCTTGATAATGATCTTGATAATGATGCAGTATGATTGCTCCTCAGATCTAAATATTCTCAGACCAAAAATACTGTTATACTTACAGATACATAGATGCTGTCTACACAATGAAATGACAACATTTTATATTTGTGTTATATAAATAACATAACTACAGCAAACTATAGGTTGCTTCAGCACAAAGACTTGAAATTATCTGTTGTCTCATTAAAACAAGTAGCAAAGTGAGAAATTAAAATATCTGGAGGAGGTAGTAGCCCACTGACCCCACAGAGCATTGAGCAACTCTGCACTACATTACTTTTGCACAGCAGCGGTAAGCAGACTTCACAATTTTTACATTATTAATTTCTACAGCTAAGACAATTTGGGTACATAGCCCAAGGGTAAAATAACACTGGCCCATCTGGGAATTTAAAAAACAACCATTTGGTTAAGAGCCCTGTTCCCTACAACTATGCCAGACTTCCTCCAGCAGTGTCACAGAACTCACTTTGCAGGGATGGAAAGTCAATAATCCCATCTCACAAAAAGCAGTTGTGTGGCACACCGGTTAAAGAAACAGACTTGTGACCAGAGGGTTGCAGATTTGAAGCCCAGGGCACTACATTACACCCAAGGTACTGTACTTATCCAGAGCTGCTTAAGTAAACACTCAGCTATATAAGTAGATACTACACTGTAAGCTGTATAAATCACCTTGGCCGAGGCTGTCTGTTTATACGCCAAGGATTAAAAGACATATTGTATAGAGAAAAAAGGACATATAAACTTTAATTCAGGTGGAATTCAATCATCACGGCCTCTCTTACTCTGAAGTCATTGTGAAGCTCCGCAAGGAAATTATATTTGTTTACAGCGGGAAAATATTTGCAAATCCAGTGAGAAAGGCAGGATAATCGAGTTCACTTTCACAGTTACTCCTGATGTGTACAATGCACTCCTCCTGATGTGCACAATGCACTCCATCCAGGCAAAAATTAATAAACAGGCTCCGCTGTAGGAGAGACGGTGATGGGAGAGGGCTCTTGTAGTCTGCTGCTACAGGTACACAGGCGTTAAATCCCTCTATTCAACCTGGATCATCGAAACGGGAACAACAGCTACTTTACACAAGACAGATTAGGGAGCGGATTAAGGAAGCTGAGGCGTCAGAATGCCCCCTTTCTCAAAAAGAGCCCGCACGCCGAGGTTCCAGGTGAAGAGGAGAAACAACAGCAGAATGATGCCGTGGCCCTGGGCGGCAGCGGCGGCGGAGAGGAACGAGCCGAGGGAACCGCAGCAGAAAGCAGCGGTTTGCCGCCTCACCGCTCAGACCCCTTTTGTTCAGCCGTCCAGGAGAAAGCCAGGGAGGAGAGTAATATAACCTATAATATAATATAACCTACAGCAGGGTGGGGTACTCGACCCCGGTGCTGGAGGCCCGTGGTCTCTCTGCTCCAGCCAGCCAATTAGCCACCTGACTCAGCTAATCATATTCTTGATTGATCCAATTTCCCTTTCCTTCCCCAGTTCTGAGGACGCGAGTGGCTTAATCAGAGATGGATAACCTGCTCCGTCCTGCAGTCCCTCAGGAACAGGGCCGGGTAGCCCTCTGTTGAGTGAATGGGAACTGAAGGTGAAGCATATACCTCTCCTGTGCCATGACACATTAATGTATGATCAATATAATGTGGACAAAATAAATCTATGCATCTATAATCCATTTGGATTAATATTTCTGTTGATGAAGGATACAGTATCCATTCAAAGTGTTAAAACTGCACAAGTTACATAAAATTCATAGGGTTACATAAAATTACAGCAACATGCAGATGAACTGCTCCTGAGAGATGAATATCTGAAGTAGAGGCGGGAGGCTCGCGAGTTCCTTGCAAATGAATAAAATGTTCATCTGGACAAATGAAAAACATCATTAAAAATGTGTTGTTTGGGTACACACCAGGCTAAGGACAGAATGCAATTATCACCTCCTATTCCCCTAACACCTATGACATTAATATTTCATTTAAAAAAAAAAAAAAAAACATTCCCTTTTTTCTTTCCTTCTCCAGCCATTCGTTTTGTGCTGTGTTAATCAGTCCAAGTCTAAGAGTTGGATAGCCACAGTAAAAAAAAATATATATATATCCTTATTTGTATTCGCTTGGCTGGCCTTAATGGGGGACTAGATTCAGGTCTTGACTGAGGAAGCTTAAGCTTTCCAGCATTCAGTGGCTGTATGCCAGCACAAGCGCAAGAACATTCCCTGAGACAGGATGTCAGCTCATTTGCTGAGATAACCAGGGATCTCAGCTTTCTGCAGTCACAAAATATTGAAAATCTCTGCTTAAGATGCTGGAAAGACCGTATCGTTCCTGTGAGCGCAATGAAACAGCAGAATGTATTCAGCTGAGCCCCAAAAACAGATCTAAGTTAGTTTCATTGATTTTTACTCAGCTGTCCATTTAAACTACATAGGCAGCATTTATGTGCATGTGTAATTATTTGAAGGGTGAGGCAGATACCACAGCATTCAGGTTAAAAAAAAACCCAACAAATACAACGAGGCACCACATGCTACTGCTCGGTAACAGCGTCTGTTCACCTTGACTGCTTAAACTGTTGGGTAGCCTATATTACATCTGTATTTTATAGGGCTCCGTCATCCTGTTTGAGCTCAGTGAGATAAAAAAAAAACATATAAAGATATAAAAACTATAAACCAACTAATGAACCCTACAACCGAGAATGAGCAATAACCTTCCCCTCTGCCATTCTGACGGAGCTTACAAAGAGTCATATACTTATTGCACACTGTAGCTCCTATAGTGCAATAAAGGGGGAAAATGCACACTGATGAAATCCTGTTCTTAATGGCCCTTTTCCTTATTTTGCTTCCTCTAGACTACCCTGATGATGGGAGATTTCTCTGCACAAACACTGGTGTGTCCGTACCTGCACTCTCCTTACACGGTCTCTGTGCACCTGTGGAGTGTGTAGGCCTACATGCAATAGGCTTACATTACATTATTGTCATTTAGCAGACCCTTTTATCCAGAGAGACTTACATAGGTTTTAGTTTTTTTTTTAAATTATCCACTTAAACAGCTGGATATTTACTGAGATAATCGTGGGTTATGTACCTTGCCCAAGGGTATAATGGCAGTGGCCCAGCGGGGAATTGAACCAGCAACCTTTTTGTTACAAGTGTGCTACACTGCCACCCCAAAGTTATCTTTTTATTGTTATTGTATCTGCTACTGTCTTGTCTGAACAGGAGCAGGCTTCACAACAAGATTTGTATTATTTTTGTTGTCATTGTTTGTTGGGGTGACTAATCCTATGGAAATACACTGGTCAAACAAGCTCATTATATTCAGAGCCCACTGTATTATCTGATCCACATACCAGAGAAATCAGTGAGTCTGTTCAGCTTTAATAAAAAATACAAATAAAAAATTGTGGTAGTATAATGGCATTGGTGCAACTTACAGCACAGAAATGGCAGTGCATTCTTCCAGTGAGACTCCAATTACTTGATTGCGATTGTAAAGCAACAACATGAGATTCTCTATGTCCTGGTATGCTATTCAGGGACAGCCATGTTTCTCTCTTTTTTCCATGGTAATGGTGATATCCTTTCATTGCTATCACTGGCTATAACACATAAACATGCTTAGACAGTACAGCTGAGGGGCCATTCCCTTTCTGATATGTTACAATCTACCCTGGTGTGCGTTGCAATGCCCTGGCTTCCTCCGCATTATTCAGATGTGAGTTTCCCGTGTCAGGCAAGGACAAGGCCTGGACAGGCTGCAGACCAGCCGCCCCCCCAGGTGGAGTGCATCAGCGTGGTGCCATCCCGAGTGCTCGCTCCACTCTGAAGAGTATGTCAGAGGTTCTGGGGTCAGGCCGGGGCCAAAAAAACACGGGTAAAGTCAGTCCCAGCTTCCCATCTCCCACCTCTATTCCGGGTATTTTAAAAATGCCTCTGAAGAACACTGGCAGTTCATTACTATACATACCACAGTGATATATGAACTTTTTGACTTATTATTTTGATAATGGGCTAGTCCGAAAATGTATCAATGTATTATGTGTTTAACCTGCCAAGGGACTATGGGTGCAATTTAGCCTCCTGGTTAACTCAAGTTATTTTACATCTTAGTGCATACTGAAATGCTGAATAATGTGTCCCTGTGAAATAAATTGGTTAATTAAATATAAATAAATACTGACTTAGGCACAGGCTCACAGGGAAGAACAAAATCATTACCAAATGGGAAAAGTCCAAAAGTATGGTGCATAACTTTTGCTGTACTTCTGGAAATACTCTCGAGGTATATTCTAATGGACAGTAATAAAGGCCTTCTATTAGAACAGGAGGATTTGCCCTTTGTTACACCAACATTTTAATCAAGGGTGCCAGCCAGGAACAATTCCAGTCCCGAGCATCGCACTGAAATTGAGCCACTTATCGCTGATAAGCCGAGAACTGGCCGTGTCATTGAGTCCGGCGCGTTGTGAACAAGAACAGGTCACGGACCCGTTTCAGACGCAAGACCTTTCCTTATTGAGGAAAAAGAGAGCGCTTTGCAGCCGAGAGATTAAACCGTAACGGGAACAAAAGCAAAAACTCATTAGCCGTCGAGGTGTAGGAAAGGAAAGACTATTGCACGGGATTTTTTGTCGAGCTGTTAGAACGCTTGGCAGAATGCTGGCAGTACGTTAGCAGCATCAGAGCTGTGGCATTAATCATTAACAGCTTTACATTGTTTATAAGCTTAAGTAATATTCACAAGCATTACGCTGCTCTGCGTATGCCCCATTTCACAAAAAATAAATGCTCTGAAGCTTGCCAAGAGCTTTTTGGGCTATATTTAAAAAATAAAAAAACATAATTGATACGCCACGGAGCTCAGCATAAACCGCGGCTTGCCGAAAGAGCAGCAGAGCAGCGTGCGTCTCCTCTCTGGACGAGCGAGTCATTTAATGGCCGCAGTCACACAGGAACAGCTTGTTCTTGCGGAATTAATGGTGATGGAGGGGGGAAAAGAGCTTTTGCATCCCGGGCCAGTCTGACATCCCTTCACACGCATCCTCATTTGCGTCCTCGGCGGATGGGAGAAGCGGCCAGCCTCCGTCGCCGAGACCGGCAGCGGGTTCAGCTGTCAGACACCGGCAGCTCATTAGCAGCTGCGCCTCCTCTCCTGCTGTACTGTGAAGGAGGAGAGTCGCACTACGAACCATCAGCACCCCTGCCCCTCCCCCCCACTGGCATACATGTTATTACAGTCCATTTCTAAAAGATTCACCACTACTAGTCCTCAGTTATATATTGCTTTATTCATTATTTATTGAT
Organism: Megalops cyprinoides; assembly: GCF_013368585.1. Taxonomy (NCBI): domain Eukaryota; kingdom Metazoa; phylum Chordata; class Actinopteri; order Elopiformes; family Megalopidae; genus Megalops; species Megalops cyprinoides. The sequence goes on from NC_050603.1 coordinate 18,164,533, forward strand.
CATATATGATTACATATGGATAGACCATATACTGAGAAATACACTGAAAAGTAAATTGTGTACATGGATAAAGTACCACTCTTTAAATAATCAATACTATTTGTTCTTAATTAACCATTACTCAGCCTTTAACTAAAACCCATTATGAATAGTACATTAGAGTAATGTCAACAAGCTAAAGCATCAGTATGGGTTGCCATTCATCTGATGTTAAATAAGGTGCTTTTTGATGCTATATAAATATTTATTGCTCATTTTCAGACTGGATATACCTTGCTGTTTCTTCTGTGTTGACACTTAATAGTATGCTAACTGATACATAGTTCAGAGAATCCCAACTCTGCAATTCATTCCCACAGAATGCAAAGTAACCCAAAGGTTACTGCAAATGAAAGTTATTACAGAGTTTTACCTCTACCCTTGGGGCATCTACGACCAACAATAATCAATTCATAGCCAGCACACACTGTCAAATCATTGTGATTTATATTTGCTCTGAAAATATATTTATATACTTTTCTCACACACAACTCTATTCTCAACTTTCTTTCTACTAACGGACATTTACTGTCAATTAATACATTACAAATATCAATAGTGCTATTAACAATAAATATTCATATTCTTTTACATTTGTAAAAAATGCATTTAATATTCTTATTAACAGTTTAACACATCTTCTAAAAATGTATTTTCATAAATGGTTTGTTTAGGCTTAATGGCTTAATGGTGTAGGCTTACCTGCTTTCCTTTAGCAGGTGCTTAGGTGCTTATACTGTAGCTGGTGCTCATACATAAAGCATCCATGTGGTAACAAGGCCGAAGGCACTCTGGCTGATCCCTGGGTTTGTCCCAGGTGGACGGAAGGGGGGGGGGGGGGGGGTTGGTTGCCATGGTCAGACACCATCACTGCGCCTGTGAGCAGCCCCCCCAATGAGGAGAGGAGAGCCAGGATAAATAAACGAGATCAGTGGAGCCCTGAGACGGGAGCTGGCAATCTGTTGTTTCGGAAAGCACCTGTGTGTGACCGTTGCAGGGAAGAAAAAAAAGCAGACAGTGCCCATGAATTTTTCCCAAAACTCAGTAGCCCCCTTGATAACGCTCCCCCCTCCCCCCTACACTCCCCAGCACACACCCCTCCCCGCACCACCAGTGCCTAATGATGCCCCCTGTGACAGGAGCTGCCGTTTCTGATGGAAGCTCGCTGGCAGCTGGAAGATTCGCCGAGCTGGTCTCCGCGACTTCAAAGAGGCAAACATACCAGCTGTGACTCAATTTGGTTTGACAGCGGAGAATAAAAATAAGAGAGAGAGAGAGAGAGCGGGAGAGAGAGAGGAAAGCAACAAGGGTATGGCGTACGACGTGGGGGAACGGGAGAGTTGAAAGCGAGAGAGGTAACGCCGTGAGACCCATCTTTGCACTTGCTCAATAAGTGCGCAAGTTTGTGATTTTACTCTGCCTGCGCCAGAACGCTCAGCCTCAGAGCCTTCCCGTTTCCACGTAAACGCCGCTCCGTGCGAAGAACGCGCCGTGCCTAATGCACGGCACAAAGGGGAGATCAGACCGTGGCTGCAGGCTTTTGATCAATTCACAGCGTCGGGTACATCACAGGACCGTTGACCGGCGAGCTTCAGCCGATTCAAAGTCCGCTTATTCAATCGCAGCCGCATCCTTTTAAGCCTAACAGGGGGAAAAAAAAAAAACAGCGTCTCCTTCGTCTCATTGTTATTACAATGCGTACTCTGTATAATGGCCAGCTCCCTCAGTCACAGCACACAGCACACTCCACCTGTGCACTCTAATTAAGCACTCCGCCAAAGGCGCAGCCCGGAGCAGGGAACGAGGGGGGGAGAGCGGGAGTGAAGGGGCCCTGAGTCGGCGATCAGCGTTAGAGTGGGGGCCTGGGGAAATGGGGAGAACGAGAGAGCGCAACTCCGCCGGCGAGAGAGGCGCGGCTCCCCTCACCACCGCGACTACTTAAGACCGAAATTGATTTACTTAGAGCCACAAATCGCTGCGCTGGGATTTGCTTACGCATACAGGCAGACAGGTGCCCCCGGGGTCAAACAGTAAGGCTAACAAGGGGCCAGATCCTTAGACGCTGGCTAAGACAATGGAGTGATACTTCCAAGCTCAAAATGACTCGTGACCATTCCAGGCCCTGGGTTTCAGGGCGCACCAATTTGGCGGCCCTGAATTTGCAATCCCTCCAATCTTTAAACTGAAAGGTCAAAACCAAGGCTCTCCAGACAAACTTCACCATTTAGCACTAAAGAGACAAGCAAAGGTTACTCTTGCTGGAAGGGAGACCTCTTTTGTTGCACTGTTTAAATCTTCCATTCTTGTATCTCAGTTATCCTTAGCAGCATGGGGGGGGATCTCAAAACTTCCACCATATTGTTTCCACAGCTGGGATCCAGCTCACTTTGTCATAGCTCAATGGATAAATGTGTTAAAAGAAGCACTGCAGACTGGGAGCAGACTGAGATGGCCTGCTCCTTATGGCGTCCCAAGGATAAACACCACACATCAGCCTTTCACCTCACCCGCAAGAGTACAGTGTGTCTCAGGCTTGATCAACGTTACGCTGTGGAAAGCTGACCCACTGCTGTTACGCCGAACAGCTTTCAAACTATCATTCCTATGATTGCCTCAAACGCATCAAGAAAGACCTGACTGCACGCATTCTGAACACAACAGCCAAACCCTTAGACAGCCAGAGTGCACAAAAAGACAAAACGCCACAATTTCACTCTGAATTTTATTTAAATATTTATCACACCACATACTAACAGACAAGCATGCCATTACTGACATTGTGTTAATGAAACACAATAACCTATTTAATCTGTGATGCAGTGGTTTCCTTGGTATAGCACCTTCACAGCCAGTAAACTAAGGAGCGACTCAATATTCCCCATACATTAGTCACATCAGATTAAGTGGAGAAGTGGAGAGGGGGAAAAAAATCGATGAATGGATAAATAAAGACGGAACAGTACATACATAAAGCAGGGGTCAGATTTCTCATGTGTCTCAAGTTTTGGTATATTTATGGTCACAGGTCTTGATTAACACTGCAGTGAGCATGATCATTTCAGATGCACTGTGGGAAAACAATCCCATTCAATGTTCAATGCCAGTCGTGCTCACAGTTTCCACCTCAAGACAAAATTTAAAGGAAAACTCACAGATGCAGATGAAAGGAGTGCATGCTGGTAAACCTTACTGCCCCATGACAGAAACTCCCACTAGCTCATACAATGACATAACACCTTGTACCTGCTGTGCCAAGGTACAGTATATTGAGTGTATAAGTAGTAAGTGCAGCATATTCAAGAATGTAGTGTATAGCACAACTGGGTCCATCCCCACGACAATTTCATTAAGTAATATGCATCATTTCCCAGTTTCCATTAACTGTGGCAAAACTGCAGCACAATGTACGTTTGTAAAATAATGCATCATACCAGTTACGGGTGTTTCTGGAAAAGCACTGATGCTGCCTGGGGCTCCTGAAGGCACCCGCGTGTTTGGCAGTGCAAAGGGTAAATACTTAAGTTAAAGCTAGGGTTATGGGAATCACGGCTCCATCAAAGCCTTGTGTTCCTTCAAAAACAACTCAATAAAATAATAAAAAGTAAAAACAATAAACATTCAAATAAAACAAAAAAAAAAACTACAAACGTTAAAATTACAGGCCTAAATACTGAAAACATATGTTACTTACCCTTTTTGTGTTAGCAGCAAAACTTGTCCTCATCGTAGCCTCACGTTTCTTCGTTTTAAATTTGGCTCTTTGCAGCGATAACGCAAACCTTTGATAGTCGCCCGTTACAGAAAATGTTTGCAGCTAGCCATACAAGAAAACACTTTACTAAAACCGACTACGTCTTACTAAAATCGTCTTCAAGACTTGGTTCAGGAGTAGAAATGACGGCGTGAACTCCCTTTCTACTCATTGAAAGTAACAAACTGCAAACAATCTAATTGATCAGTTTTAAGTAGCGTCATCATGTAAAATGAACAACTATCAGGTTTCCAAGCGATTTTGGCTTAACTGCGATGTCCAGCAAAGCATTTTGCTTGTTTACTTCCGTTATTGAGTTGACAGATTCTTTACAAGCAAGCAGTCTTTAACTATAGTTAGATGAGGACAATCGAGTTAGCTTACTAACATTTGTTGCACGCCGTTTGTCTTATGGGGTGTAGTCGACTAACCAGAACTCCAAAGACCGGCAACTCTGGTCATGCAATAGATCAACAATTATTTCAAGTGTAAACTGTAAACTCATATGTCGTGTACGACACAACATCGTTGGAGGACAGTATATCCTAACCTAACCTATTAGTACTGGACTCCTTAACGGTTCAAGCCTCCATGCTGCACGCCGCCGCCGCGCCCCCCACATGCAAGCATATAAAGCAGTTTCCCCTTCGTGTACGCTGGTGATTTTAATATTTTAACTGCGCTCTTCCACTGCAGACAAATTGTGAGGAAGTACAGTATTGATCCGAAGCTGCAGCTGGAAAAGGTGCTGTATTGCTACTCACAGGTGATGAACAGCCAATGACATTTCCATTTGGCTATATAAACGTCAGCTTAAAAAAAAAAAAAATCATAAAATAAGTGCCAACTGTGAGAATCAGGAATTAATCTTGAAACATCTCAAGTCCACATAAAAAAATCACAAATGATTACTTTGGTAAACCTAGATACAGGCCATTTACCATTTCTTCGAAGTCATTATATTTGTATATTCATCAGTATAAACAGACCCTGATCAGTGCAAAGATAGTCACAGCACTTCAAGTTGCAGCACTATCTTGATGTTTGCCATTTCAAGGCAAATTTGGTGACTCAATACGCCTTCCTCTGAGATAAGTTTTCATAGACACCGATCCCCTCACATGCACAGCAAGACCCATTCCCATTGTATTTCAATGGTTGTTTTCACACCAAGATGATTACTTGTAGGAATGACCATGAATGGTGAACTGCAAGTAAAATTAATTGGACTGAAGTGTACTGCCACAGTATACATTAACATTTGAAAGCCATTTCCGATGGGAATTTGACAGATATTAATATGAATCACAATTCTACATTTTGCAATTCTACTTTGCACTTCCAAGATACATACATAAAATTACTGTGCATTTCTATTTTACTAGCCATATCAACTTACAGAATTGCATGGTGTTCACCTCCATGTGTCCACTCTTCCAGGTTTCACATTTTTCACTGAACACCACTGCTTTGTCCAGCAAGTCTTCAGATCTTGTATCGATTGCAACCTGCCACTAGGAGAAATTTGAGAACATTGCTCTCCTACGCAGAATATCAATTACAAAAAAGGGGAGTCTGGCCGGATATTTCCGAGTTGGGAAACCAAACAAAGGCAGATGATATTACATTTTCAAAAACGTAATGCCCCAGCCACACTGGAATGGTATTCAAGAGCTTTCCATTCTCTTATCCTTTATTTCTTTAATGTTTGACATAAATATTTGAGATTATGATGCAAGTCATAATGATCTTGAGGATCATGGCGAATGACAAAATTACCCAGCAACAGTGCAGTCAGGTCTTCCTCAATAGCAACTTTCCTTGGATCAGTTGGCAGCAAGAGTTCTAATTTACCAACTTTAAAGCCGCCCTACTTTACACACTGACAGTCTCAGAGGATGTCTGGGATAGAAGAAAATAAACACAAACTACACAAAAAGACAACATGATACGATGATAAAATATATCATCTTTATTAAAAATAAGTGAACACATTGAACAACAGTCCTCCAATTATAGCAAACAATTTCAAAATGGGCAATGGTCATATTCAGGTCATGTACAAGTAATGAGGCTGACCAAAGCTGTACTTTTATATAACCAAAACTGAAGACTCTACTCTCAAGATATTCCACCCACTTCTGTCCCTGACAAAGCCAAAGTGTATTTTTCAAACCCAAGGATGACATGTGCTTATGAATATTAATTAATGAAACTGCTATTTGGTTTGGATTCTATCATCAAAATACGCTCTGTATGTGCGCAAATATGTTGTAACTGCTCATGAATATTCATGAGCACAGAGATACTCTGCAACAACTCAGGCTCTTCACTGCCACTTCATGAGGCTAGACGGATTAAAAATAGAGTGGAGCATCTTGCAAGTGTACAACCTTTGCTGTGACCCAAGGGCTGCCACGGAACACTAGGGATGCAGAGCCTAGCAACTGTGTTGCCATGGGTTCATCATTTTCATTGTTTCCATTGCAAAGAGGGCCACTGTAAAGAGACAGCTATGATACAGTGTTTTCAAAGAGAAGGCTGGGACCACGGTGATGCATTTAAAGATGGGTGCCGAGCTATTACAAAAACGGGCTTAGTGGTATTCTGACAGTATTCACAAGAAATCAGTTCCCTTTGTAGATTCAATCAATGCACTGGAAGAAAAAAAAACACTTTTTTTTTTTAAAAAAAGCCACACTATGCAGGTTTTCACCCTTGCAGAAACCATAATATCCCTGCCATCCAATAGTCTCCATCAATACACTTGCTATTCTTTATATCACATTAATCCACTGCCATTGGGCAGATCAGGCTCTCAGTTTATTAAAAGCATTACCCCTCTCACAAGCAAGGCCATGTGAAGTATTCCGTCATACTTTTTTTTTTTTTACCCCCCGAAGTTAGGTTTTTTCCACCCCTTTATGGCAGTGACGCACAACACTAATGGAATTTTTCCATTATCTGCTTTTAGGGATTTTCATTACATTTGTGCCCATTACAGATCGCTTCTCACAGATTTCCAATTGTTAAATGGAGCTCGGGTGGAGGCTAATGCTTATTAAATCTGCAGCCATGAGCGATTTGTACTTAATATAATACTGTGTGGTCCCGTTTCAGATGCTGTGATCAGCATTACCTCTGGGGGGTGGGGGAGGGGCCAGGCATTATCAGCGTTAATTGGCAGGAATGGCATGCCTGAATTCAATTTGGGGGGAAAAAAAGGCAGAACTCCCCATACAAGGAAGTGCATGCCGGCTGTAGAAGACAAGACAAACAACAAAAAACACTGTTCGTCACGCAAAAACATTACTGATGGGGGGGGAATGAAACCCTTTGCCTACAGTGAGCTAAAACGTGTGCCTGAACATTCACCAGCTGCATACCTGCACTGAAGGTTGCAGAAACGAGGAGCATTTATTCATTCAAAGAGCGCCCCATGTATCCCCCCCCCCCCCCCCCCCAACCCCGCTGCTCCCAAAACAATAGCCCCTGACATTACCATGGCGATTAATTCCTAGAACAAAAACGGAACCTTGAAACACGCAATGGAATTGGCTGGCATTTAAATTCATCTTGTACGTTCTCATGCGTACAGAACTGCAGGGCGGAAAAAGCGCTTGCCTTGCAGAAAAAAAAGCTGCTTCTTGGCAGAGGCCATCAAGTAAGGCAGAGAAAACAGGGAAAGAATTCAGGGCCTGTGATGAGAAAAAAAAAAAATTTACAGGCATGGTTTACAGCCTTGCGCTCCGGCCCAGCTCACTGCACCGAGGCATCCTGTTTCTGGTAAGAGTATCAAAATTGCGGTCGTTGTCAGAACTGTGGGCACCGTTATAAATGGATGCAGCACACATCAATGCAGCAAGCATCAATGAAGTTAGACCATCCCAGTCCGTTGACGGTAGAACAAACCTGGGTTCCTGAGCAGCCAACCTGGGAGTCTGCTAACTGCTATGTCTTTAAAATCAACCACAACACAATGGTGAGTCTGAGGTATGAAAATCATCTGTGTGCCTGACAGTGTGGTGGAAGTGAACGTGACCCCAGCGGTCTCCTGACCACACAACCCTGTGATACAGTTCACCAGCCGCACAAGAAATGTAATCAAATACGGCTTATTTTCCCACATTCGGTTGATAAGGCGAGACTGAGACTCCAGAGCAAAGCATTGTATGAATTGGCCCCTTCTACTTACAGCTGTAGCGTTTAAACTATAACAAGTGAGAAATCTAAGACAGATGGCAGGGTGGAAGCATTGGAGACAGTGAATGAACAGAACATTTTCGGGTGTTCCGTTTTTTTTTTTTTCCGCCTTCTGCGATGGCAGCTGTGCGATCCGCCACGCTCTCCCCAGACCCTAGGAACGGCCTTGACATCTTACTTCAGGCTTCTGTCTGCTATGCTGTCAGACAGCAGCTCTCTCTCCTTTAGCGCTGCTCTGGCCAGTGCGCCCCTGTGGAGAAGATCGTCACAGTTGATTGTTAAGGCACCCAACACCCAGCCCCCTACCCCGTGCCATCAAATAACTGTTTCCCCAGATCTAGTGAGACATGTACATACAGCCACATAAAATCCATCAAACAACCACCCACAGAAATGTATCTCAACTTATGTGTTGCTAGATAATTGAATACCAGTATCTGGGAAACGCTCGTCTCCACCAACACATGCTTTGGTTGAGATGAAAGTGCCTCTTTTTTAAGGTCTCTTAAGAATCACGACGCAAGAAAAGCCCGGCAGAGTGCCAAGTAAACAGTGCCGTCTCCTGCTATTACAAATTATTATAAAAGTGAAAAATTAACACGTCCAGGCAGACAGATGTTTGAGGCTTCAGAGGCAAGGCGACTTGGGGGGAGGTGACACTTGCTGCCTAGCAACGAGGAAATAAAAATAGGAAGTGAGCAACTTTGGACCGTTTTTCACCCCACCTAGCTAGCTAGCTGCTACTCAGTGATCAGTGATCTAGGTATTTAGAGCTAGTAGTTGCATTGGTTGGTAGTTTTTCACTAGTGTGAAAGGCTGGGGGAAAAGGAATTGCCAAGTGATGTTACTCTGAAGCCAGCTCTCCCTCAAGACTATGTAACGGTAAACTAGCATTTTTTTTTAAAACGTAACGTTGTCCAATGGCATGAATGATATAGTTTATAAATGATAAAGCATATCATCACTTCTTGCCACAAACATGAACACTGAGTGTTATGTGAATTATGCCCGTTCCCACAGTCTCCTTCGATTTTTTTGTCTTAAAGATTCAACTTACTGCCACACCGGAATAACATTTCATCATACTTTTCATAATGTACATAAGCCAAGCACATAAAGTGCACATTATCTGAGAGCTCTGCGCAGCGAGCAAAGGAAAAGAAAAGAAAAACCCACCTTTACATAAAACCTCCATAATTCACACCGCTGCTAGTTTGGAATTACTCCTTTATACAATCGCAACTCTTGAGACCTCTAATGACGGGTCTAATTCTGTCACGCTGCGAGGGAGAGTGCAGAAGTATTACTGCACTAAACCGTTCCATTAGCCTGACCGCTTGTGACGCGGGCCTTCATCCACTCGCTCCATTACAGGCCGCTAATCAGCAGCCCCTTGTCACAAGCCAGCGCAGACTTCCCTTGGTGACTGATTGTGGGTGACACATTAATTCCCTCTGTTCCTCCTCGGGAAAATGCCAGCCCAATCCCCTTCTGTGCAGTCAGTCTTTTCAGTTTGAAATTCTCCTTTATCACGTTTGCAGAGATTTTTTTTCTCCCCCACGCCCCCTTCACAAGAAGCGGTTAAAAACTCCATCCCTCCCAACACAGACACAACCACAGATTTCAGGTGTTCTTAAGGAAACACTGTTCCAAAGGGGTTTTTTTTGGTAATAAGTGCTGCCTGGAATCAATGATCTTTCAGTCAACCAGACCATTCATCTTATATATTGAGCCCACTGAATCAATCAATCTAAAAAACTACAAAGACAGGTGTATTTCCATAAAAAGACTAATAAACCAAGAGACTGAGCTTGGAGCACAAACCATCAGAAGGTACTCAGAAACAACACCCTGTTCCTTCTAAGTCCCTGCACTACAAATGCGACTTGGATATTCTCAGCTACAGCCATCTGAGCCTTGCAGACCTTGTCCAACCATCACAAGGGTGAAAAAGCATCGCCCTGTAGCTTCACAATCCAGGGTCAACAACCGTAAAAATACGAACACCTTGGTCTGTTAGTCACACATAGGCTTAACTGACACCATGTGGTGTGGTGGCCAGATTCATCCAAGGAGGGACACAGCACTTTGCACCTTTGAGCTAAATCCTATACCTTGATTCATTTCACCAACGAATCAACTCAAAATATATTTTGCAGAATGTGTTAAATCATATGGTGGGGACAAAGGTGCCTGGGAATTCAATATTAACTAGAAGTTGCTTGAAACCATAAGGCTTTTCAAGACGAATAGGCAAGGGTACATGTAAAGACAACGGCTGAGAAACGTGCAAATTATTAGTTGAATGACTTCATGTTTAAAAAATGTGAGCATAACAATCTTTACAAATTTCAATTACACACTTAAGATTTAGGGACCATGACCAGCAGTTTGCACACATCTACAGAACACGCCAGGTTAAATGTGCCAGACAAAATGTGAATCAGTGAGAGCTGTCAAAAGTTGCTGATGTGAGAAAAACACATTTGGCAGCCATATCAGAACTGGCTTTGGACCTGGCAACTAAAAACATTTATTTTACTTCTAAGTCCCAAGTAACAGTGATGAGATATGAGAAGAGGGGAGAAAAAATGAAGGGTCTAGCTAAAGTAAGTCTGGAGGAACAAACAGGACATATTGGTCCCTGGTCTAACCAGCTCCATGGCTCTAAATCAAACCTCTGAACCAGGTCCAGCCCTTGGGAACAAATGCAGAGGAACACATTTGGTCTTGTGCTTTATCAAGCCCTCAAGCAAGAGACTACAATGGTGTTTATAGTGGCAACTTGATAGTAATCAGACGCTTGCACCATGGGCTGCTAGCCCCTCATCATACACTCTGAAACCTTGTTACACTTTTTGTGTATCTCCACTGAAGTACCTTACCCAAGGGTATAAGAGCACGCTACCTGTCCCGCTTTTCTATATTGCCACCCTAGCAGCAGACATATATTTTAGAAGAAAACATCTGTAGTTATAAACTACCTACCTGAGTAATGGTAGCCCTGAAGCCTCCTTTTCCAGTCTCCCAAGACTAATTTGTTAATACCTGGAGAGAAAAAAATATAGAACAATTTACTACTCAAAAAGCATAATCTGACAGAATTTTAAAGCAGAGCATACAGACACTGTCATGCAAGGCTTATGTTAACACAGCAAAAAGTCATGCAACTCAAGCTGACCCCATTAAAGAATTTGGTTTTAAGAAAAATTACATTTTAAATACACTTTAAGCATTACATCAGGCAACATTTACACTGAAATTACGCAAAAGAAAAAACAGCAGCCGCTGAACTGGTCTATACATATTGAACTAAATCTGGCATTCGAAAGCTATTTTTCTTTTCTCTTTTTCTTTTTTTAGCAAGAGTTGCATTACATTCTGTTCAGGGGTATATTAAATGTTAGTACACAGTTTATTTTGGAAACAACCTTTTACTGCATTATTTTTTAAATTGTGTTTTTTTTTTGCTTTTGATTTTTTTAATATGTCTATGAATCTTTTTTTTAAAAAACAACTTACACGCAGTTACTAGCAGTTTATATATAAAACACTACTAAATTACAGATTTAGGGTTAGTGTTACCTTTTCCTGGTGAGCTTTAGGTTTAAGCATCCTTTCTCCTTTGCACTGCGATAATTTTCTTTAATAAAAGCAGCCAACGAGTCTTTGCATCAAGCACGACATGTATGCGCCCTGTAAGCTAGACTTGAATGATTGTTTAAAGTTCAGTTATTTCAGAGACTAACAATACATTTCTCATTAAGATCACAATTTCATTAAGAAACGTTTTATACAAACCCAGGCATTAAGGCATTCGATGCCCTTGCTAAACACATTACCTTGGTTAAAAAGGAGGCTATCAGGTTTATTTTATGGAGGACAGAAGGTCTTACCTCTAGGTCCTTTTTTAATATAAAAAGAGAGAGAGATAAAATATAAGTAGTCTTTTACGATCAGAGTCAGACACCTTTAACATCTCCTTCTGTCATTTTTTAAAGTCTTCAAACTACATGCATACATTTAAATTTAAATTATAGTTTGAAGATCAGGAACCTACAACTTTGATTGTTATTAAGTTATTTAAAAAGGGTATTTCATTATTTTATAATGAAACAAAAAATAAACCAAGTTTAGTTTGATAGAAAACAAACTAGGCTTTATTGACAAACTGCTTCAAAACATTTTTGGACAGATATTTAGTTACCTATTTAGGCAAGCTTACACAGGTAGCATTATGCATTTTATGGAGAGGGTACAGATATTAATGGCAATATACATTTTTTTGGAAGTTTTAAGTATGTACAAAGTTCCGGGTCGAGCTGCAGTGTCCCTTTGGAAAAGACCATGTGGAGACTTTGTCCCAATCCTTTACAAAGCATGCAGTGTTCCAACTTTTAGCATCATCCAAAAATCCAATTAGTTCAAAATCAAGAGAGAGTATGCCATTCATCAAATGAACAGGTTTTGATTGACTACTATGAGTCAGACACAATTTTAATTTTAATGCTTTTTTTAATTAAGGATTTTAGGACAGTCCATCTCAACAGTGTCTAATAGGGCTATATTTCAAAACTCCTTAAAGTACAATACAAAATATTATGAAACCTAAATCTAAATGAACAACTTTTAAGACTATTTAAAACAAATGCGATGAATACATTAAGTTGCTGGAAATTCCATGTTTTCAAACTCGTTAATGCTTCTAGCCTATATATTACATAATGGAAATCAGTTTAAGGTTTTTTTTTATTTTGTAAATATTTAACAGAACTTTGAAATGTAGCCTAAAATGGGAATCTGCAACTGCCACTTAATGGAGTAAGTTCTTTTTGAAGCAACACAAATTAATAGTAATCTTCAAAACTAACAGGATCTATAGCCATGAACGGCTTTTGCACATTTTGAAAACTTTTTCCCCCAAACCAACCATTTTATAAAATTACTCCAACAATGCAAAAAAGCGAAAGGGGAGGAAAAGATAACAAAAAGCAAAATTAAAAGCTTGTCAACAAAATTTATCTGTGTTGCCTGACTCATCTAGTATTGGTTTAATTTGTCCTTGATGCACACAGGAACTGACCTTCAAATGATTAAGAGTAAAAAAAAAAATCAAATAAAAAAACCCAAAAACAACCCCACAAACGGACAATTACTTTTGTCTGGTTGCTTAAAGCGAGAGCTGCCGTAGGAGACAGTAGCATGTGAGGGCAACGCGTTTAATTTGAACTTCCTCTTTGCCCGTTTCAGTATCTTCCGTAAGGGTGCTCCCTGTAGGTGGGTTTGACTGGCGGCCGGGCTGGGGGGGCCTTTCCGCCAGCGTTGGCCCGTGTTCCGTTCCAGTCGTCTTGGCCTGAGGAAAGAGGGGGACATGCCTACAAATCACTAAAAGCTCTGCAGACCTTGGGGGAAACCCAGACAAGAGAACCCAGAAACAGCCTTGCAAGAAAGAACGACGGCTCTGCATACGGCCCCTTCGGCCTACTGTCTGAACGTGTGCTGCATAACCCCAAAGCACCAGACAAGCACTAGGCCCTAATCAATCTGACAATCTGATTTCACTCCCCCCTGAATCATAAGTTCCATGGCTATGGTATGGGAAGCCATTTCCCCTCACCCAGACCTTACTGTGCCAGCCACTTACTCTGCAAAAAGCAAAAAAAAAAATCGAACAAAACAAAGTCAGCCTAAGACTAAAAGCTGGGTGTCTGGACCTTCAAATGAATATTTTATGCATACTAGAGCCATAAACTGCAGTTATGCAAAATCATAATGGATCAAAAGCTTCCATGTATTGGCTGATTTTTCCCAAAGGGATCATCTCTCCATCTCCATAGAGAGATGTCAACAACATCTACCCTAATTACCAGGAAAAAGCAAACAATTATTTCAAGTCAACAACTCAAGAAAGTAGTGCAATGACCTAGACACAAAAGTACTGGAAAACAGCCTCTTTCAAGCAGCACACCTGCCTAGATCTGAATCAACTGTTTAACAAGCAAAGCCAGGCTGTCTGGAACCAAACAGTGATGTTCTACGGGTGTAACGCCAGCTCTTACGACCAACCAGCCGCTGAAGTACCAGGATCCATTTCAAACAGCGCACACTATCAGACAAGGTCATAAATCTGCAGTCTACAGAAAGAGCGCTCCCCGGCACAGAGGAAAAACGTCCTCGTTTCCAGCTGTGCCGCCGGAGCCCGGCGCGGCCGCAGCACAGGTGGGGCCCAGCGTCCCCACGCGGAGAAGAGTCCCTGCCGCCTTACCGTATGGCTCGTAGCTCTCCTGTGCCTCCCCATGCCCGTAGTCGTAGTATTCAGGCTCCCTGCAAAGAGAGAAGGGAGATCAGTCAGTCCGCAGCGCTGGCACAGGGCCACCGGACCTGGCTTTTCTTTGACGCAGGCTTTGCCGAAAAACATTCACGCGTCTCACCCCCCCCGCCCTAATCTGCTTAGCAGACCGCCCAGCTTAGGGCGGGGGCCACATACCCAATCCCTTTCACAAATACAAGGCACGCAGGTGGAGAACACAATGTGCAGAGCAGTCCGATGGACAAGCATTTGATTAAGCAACCGGTAAACGTTTGAAGTGCCTCGCTTCAGCAGAAGTTAAAGCTTGAGGTGCTCTTAAAGTTAAGAAGTTGCTGACATATCTAAAAAGGCATTCCTCTTGCAGTGGCAGACCGCATTATCTCATAGTTGAGGGGTTTGCTTTCATTCCGTGCAAAGCCGCCGCACACTCCTTTTCAAACTAGGGCGACATAATGCAGACCACACGGCGCATTTGATAGCGCACCGAAATGAAAAAGGAAATGAGAATTAAGGGAGATGGATGGCAACTTACGCCTTCGGCTGACTGTAGTAATTGTCATATGATTCATACGCAGGCTCTGCATAGCTGTCTTCATAGGCCTGGTGAGAAGGAAAACAGTGTTTGAACTCCCTCATGCATGAATTATCAAACATTCAAACAAAAACTCTTCTATTCTGTGTTACCTCTTAAGGTATAAAAGATGACTCCTTATTTGAATTTTGGTTTAGCTCCTACTGGTTTTAACAGTGGCTCATTAACTAAAGTATTTACATAGTACAATGGCCTCCATATTGGATGGCAGGAAAAGGCTAACAATAGCATAAACATGATCCACATTCTGTCAGGAAAAGACAACCTCACTGAACACAAAAAAACCATCAAACTCTCTTAAGGGGCTTAAGGGTAGAAGCAAAGAAAATGGAGATCAAAGGTTTTTCAGGCAAGCCTTCAATATCTACACAATAATGTACACCACACAAGAGAGCTAAAGTACCCTACAAAGTGAAGATAAATTGACTTTGACTCCAACTGATCTACAAAACTAACAACACTCCTGAAGAGGAAGGGAGGGGACGTACGTATTCTTCATAGGGCTCGGGGGCTGGTGGGTGTGGAGGGGGCATTCTCTGTGGTCCGGGAGCAGGGGGCCTGGCGCGGGTCGCGGCTCCTCCTCTGGCCGGCTGGGCCAGGGGTCCGCCGCGCCCCGAGGGACCTCCCCTCACTGCCCCGCCCCTTGCCGGGCCGCCCCGTGGCGCACCTCCACGGGGTGGCATCCCTCGGCCCCTGGAGAGAGATTTGGGATAAGATGTGAACTCTGAAATGCAATCCTCCCCCTCTCTTTGGACTGGAGGAGCTGGGACACACATCACACTGACTGCTGGCACTGCCACTGTGGCAGCGGTTGCCGTTTTGGTTTGAAATCATCAGGGTGAGGAAGCACTGCACAGGTCCATAAAATTTCACTTCACTTTCAAAGTTTTACACTTTTAACACATTGCTTACCGGCAGTCTCAAAACACCTATCCCTGTGTAAAACAGGTAATGAACAGCTTCAATGTTGCCTTACAGGGCATGGTAGCCTGTGTTTTACACTTAAAGAGTTGGGAGGGTGCCAGCGGTCAGAGGGCAGCTTTACCTGGCCCCAGGTGTTGGGGGTGGTGGTGCCCCGCGGCCTCGGACTGGGGGGCCTCCTCTGCCTCTGGTCCCGGGCTCCTGGCCCCCATTCAGGTAGTTCATTTCCATAAACTGCTCCTGGCAGATGTCATCCATCATATCCTGTTGAAAGCAGAGAGGTGAGTGACCGAGTCTTCACCTTCAGTGCGGGCTGTGTTTCAGAGAGCGCAGACACTTCTACGTTAGGAATGCTAAAAACAGCCTGCCAGACTGCAACGGGCACACGGCTATTAAGATGAACAGGACTTGCGCTCTGACGTGGCCCAACACAGCGAAAATAACCCAATTCTGTTCTGCGGATCAGAGCTCGTTTCACACATTGGGGAGAAACAGACACCAGACAACAAAGTGTCATCTTAATGCAAGTAGAGCTTCATAAGAGATTAAGTTCTAATCCTTCACAGGAAGCCAAACAACTTGCAGAAAGCGTTAAACAATGTGAAACGCCATCAACCCTGGAACAGGCGAACATTAAGCAGTTTAAAATGTTAACAGTGATCCACTTAAATTGCTACTGAAGCCTATGGTGTCAGCTGCATAAAGTCAGAAGTGACGTGCGAGAGTTTAAGTTAAGGCGTGGATGCGCCTCTTGGCGTCATTCTTGATGTTGACATCTGAACCTTCCTAGGGAGCAATGGAACGTCAACTTTGCGATCGTTCGTGGCCTCCAGCAGTACAGCAAAGGCGCTTAATTTGACCATTAAAATAATCACATATGCTGGATCTGAGATGCAGCTCCAGTATAGCGCCTCTGCCTTGACTGGTTTCCCAGACTGCACGCCTCTCCCCCCCTTCTCTGCTTCAGGCTCCATCATATTCCCATGCGGCTCCACGCTTGAAGATCTGTAATGGAGGTCTACAGCTGCTGGAGAAAATTGATCTTCCCGTGGCTCACTTTTACAACGCTCTCCCAAGCATAAAACAAAGTGTTCTCTTAAGCAAAGTGATCTCTTAAAAGGCAGAGGATTTACTCCTTGGTGTTAGAGACCGAAAAAGGGAGGGGATGGGGGAATAAGGAAAAGTGGTTTTTTCGACTGTCCATCCGTCACTGTGCGTTTTAGTGGGAAACATTAAGCCAGGTTTTCTCCTGCCTTTGCTCGGCATCTCCGAAAAAAGAAAAATCCCTGCTGGTAAGTGCAAATGCGTGGCTGACCCAAATCCAACATTAAAAGCCAAGTCCAGAGTCCCTTTCAGCTGTTTACTCGGATCGTATGCCTGACCATTAAAGTCTTTTTAAACCCGTGATCCGCTGCATTCTATTAAGGAAAGATAAAGCACTCCTGGTTCCATCTAAGAATTTCACCGCCAATTTTCTGACAGTTTTAGGTCTTACACTGCAGCTTGACAGAACACAGGCCTGATCTGGACACGCAACTCATCTACCCTTTAAACTCAATGTAACACAGCCTCAACCATGCAGGCATCTGTATTGCCAGTTAAAGATCAATCACACCAGCTTCCACCAACCATGAGGGGACGAGGAGGGACACTCACGGGGCACAGGAACTTCTTGACCTCCTCCATGGCGTGGGCCATGCGCAGGTAGGCCTCCGGCACGGGCGCGAACACCTCGATGAACACATGCAGCTCCATGGACAGGTGGGCGTACTTGGGCTCACCGCTCTTCCTCAGCCCCTCCTCCTGCCACGGCAGAACATTATGAGATCAGCCAGGCCCTGCAGATGCCATTCACACAGCTCGCTTTCTGGCGCATTACCGGGACACAGTGCAGGGCAGTTACTGGAACCATTCAGGATAAGTACCTTACTCAAGGGTTAGAAAAATAAGCTCTGAATGCCTAACCTTTACCCACACCAGTGCCTACTTAAAATGTACACTTCTGAGCACAATTCTAGCTACAGCTAGAATAAATACAGAACAGAACGTGTAAAGAGTAACTTATTCAGACTTACAGCAGAGGTATCTTTAAGTTAGTCATCAAAGGTTTGTCATATCCTACCTGCACAGTAAGGGCTGAATTAGCCCCCCCGGTAAATGGCATTTCAGTGTGAAGACTGAAATTTGCAAAAGTTTCAACCATTTCAACCATTTTCACTTCCTGTCTGTGCGTTGATGTTAACAGCCATTACATTTCAGCAAGTACTTAAATTCATAAATTCCAGGACCCTTGCGACTGAGTCGCGCTTACCTTAGCTTTGTCCCTCATGGACCCTTTTCCCAGGACGGAAATCTTTGCGCCCGTCTCCTCCTGCAGACGCTTGATTGTGTTCCCTTGGGGTCCCAAAATCTTCCCTACAAAGTTAAACTGAAAGAGAGGAAGATATTACAGCTCTAACATTTTAGCTCACAATTAACTACATTTGACTTGGAACAATTGCAGGTCCAAGTTACAAAACTGAATTGAGTGGCAAAACTAGGATATAAGATAAAAAACACATTACTTTGTCAGCTACTCCAAGGGTAATGGCTTTGCCTTTAAGGTTTGGTGCCAGGTTAGAATGTCCCTGTACCCCGTGGTATTTGGAGTGCAGACCGAGATGGTACACCTTTACCCTCAGGGACATACAATTAAAGTATGCCACCACCGCAGTCTCTCTCTCTCTCACACACACACACACACACACACACACACACACACACAGCTCCAAAAGGCATCCAGGACAACCTGGAAGGAGGGTCCAACTAGGCCAAATCCAGACCACCCTGTGAAGCACACAGGTGGAACTCACCTTTGGGTACTGTTTGACTGGAATGAGTACTCTCTCCTTCAGCTTCACATTCTTCACAGCGAAAAGATCCAAGTAGGTTTCTCCTTCCTCTTTCTTTGGCTCGCCTTTCTGAATCCTCTCAATCTCTGAATAAAAAGATGGACCCAGTTAACAATGCTCACTTCCTATCATAGTGTCTTTGTCAGGACATAAGATTGCTACATACTACATACATAAGCAACACCAAAAGAAACTTCAGAACCTTCCAAGTCTACGGAACCATTCCTTACAGACTACGACTCTAAACAAACATGTCACCTTTAGAAGCCATATGAAGATGTGCTGTAAATAAGATGTCAGAAGAGAAGTAGTCTCTTTGCTAATGTAAATGTTACCAGGATCAAAGCTTCTCTGATGGAAAACGGATTCGGTACATCATGGTTATTTGCCTTTCTCAGATTCACTCAGCAAGGTTTGCATCAACTGGCAGCTGTCTACAACTTGCTGAAATTTTGATGTTTCAGTTGAAAAAAAAAAAAAGACATCTGTCATTTGGGCGGACAAGACGACGCGTAGCCAGCTGTGTTTCTCTTACTACATAGAGTGCTTTACTATGCAGCATAACCGGGCGGAATTACATAAGTATACTTGATATAAAATTATTTTGTTCTATGTAGCTATCAACTCCCTCCAGTGACGTATCCAGCAATTTCCTTTATCAATTCACGGCCGTTCCTTCAGTTTAGAAGTGGATTCTGATTATATGATATATATCAACACATAGCGTCATCTTGCTTGTCACATGGGCTGTTTTAATTTGAATTTGCTAGACAATTCTGTGACAACTGAAAAACAAATGCCATTTTGGACAGAAATTTCCAACAGCACAATCTCTACTCAGGTCATCACACCGTTTTATGGGCCTGAAAGGAATTAATTTAATGGCAGTTCAAAGAATTCCATGTCCATCTTGCTTAGACATCTCAGTCTGAGAAACAGGTCTACTGAATGTGTTCAATCCCTCAATATCAGCAACGCAATACTAAGTACATGGACTTAACCTCAAACAGAACAAATTCTCCTGCCATACCACACAACCAAACCTACACTGCAAAATGAGAACATTCTTGGAGCAACCCAATTTCACTTGTCTAAGGACGCACGTTATCTCCAACAAATGTTTGGCATTTTGGTCATTTATGACACCATGTTAGGTTATCATCTGACGTGCCCTTTTCGTTTTTGGACGGTATATTCCCCGCCTACAGCTTCAGTCGCAGGTGTTTCTGCTGCACCTTCCTCCGAGTTTGAGCCGGATGTTCCAGTTTTATATGACTGTAAATCTAATCCAGCGCAGCAGCTGTGCTGAAGCGCACACGAATGCCCCGCACAGTACGTACCGCTCCATCACTGTGTTCTGGACCTAGCTGAAGGAATACGAAGGGGAGACGCCTGACCATAGCAATGGGATTGCACCTGACTGGATTCTGTATCCCCAGGGATTATGAAGAAGAATAGCAAACTGTAATAGTTAACAGCACTGTATTAGCAAGGAGTGTATAAACAGAGTGGTAAACATGTCCACCAAGTAATGTGTCAGCGAGCACTAACATTACCTCAACTGCATTCGTACAGTACATCAGATAAATTAGGCCTGTAGCACCATGAAAGTGTTTCCATTTCTCTGTTTGAAAGGCGATGGGTGTCAGCATGGTAGGCCAAAATGCATCTCATATATATTTGCGTGGAGTGTGACCACAAGGTAGCTACCTAGCTCACTGTTGAGCTGACAATGGGCAAATTTTAATGACACTAAAAAGTTACGGTACAAAGAACGGTCATCAATATAAATTAGTAGAGATTAAATATGAAAATGACGTTGTGCATTTTTGTACATACAACGTCGCCTGCAACGAGCACCTAGCCTATAGTATAACATGAAGATACAATTTAGACACATAATTACTAAAGCACATTCAACCAATTAAAATGCAGGAGACCCAATGATCAGACTGCTGCTAATCTACATCATTGTGCATTCACTTATGATATAAGATGTTCCTGATTACTGCTGCTACCTAGTCAATCCTCTCTAGACATCCTCAGTGCTATGGTAATGAAGTCAGACAAATTTAGCAAACAAACACAGTATGGCATTACTTTTTAAAAATGGAAATTTAGGTTTTCCTGGACCATCAGAACAACCACTGCTGCAGTTTCCAGCTTACTGCACCCTCTGCAGAAATATAAACAAAAATAAATCAACACCTATACAAATGTGAATAACGTTGTCACAGAGAGCTGTGCATTCTCACGCAATGGGGGAAACGTCATTTGCTACAAAACGAATCTTCAATAGCAAATTAGCTGTATATGTACCAACATTCGTTCGTGTTCGGTAATCCTATACATGCGAATTCCTGCTAATAAAAGCCAATTGTACCAAATTCATGCACTGAACCACCTCTCTTCACAACTTGCAGGTGGAAACAGAGCCGCACATATGACATTTGGTGATCTGTGGTTGTGCTGGAGCACAAACAGTACATTCCCAGACATTTTGTCATTCATTACGTTTTTGTTCCAGATGCTCGGTGAGAACAAAGCCCAAAAATAAAACTCACGAATGTATTACAGCTGGCTACCGAGTAGCAACCCCCCCATCTCTCTATCCGAGCCTTCATAATCATGGTTTTGTTTAACCAAAAGCACGAATCACAGAGCAGATGTCAATCATATACAGTTGGCCATCAGTAATGTCACAGCACTTGAAACGGACTGACTTGGAATTTTATGCTTGTTATATTAGAGTGAATACTGAGCGTATTGTACTCTAAATAAACGAACAGTAACTCGTTATTTCTTGTCTCTCCAAGATTTTCACATTTTTCAGTCAAACCTTCCACACATCAACAGGAGATGCTCAGTTGTCAGTAAATAACATCTGTATTCAACTTCAGTTGTGTGCTGTTTTAGCTATGAAATGGAGCAAATGGGTAGCTAGTTACCACTACTGAGTGGTCAAGGAAAACCGTCACTTCTGATGCACTGTTTTCCTTTAACGGATACAAAAATGTTGACATGTGGTAGGTATTTGATGACTTATGTCATTCTGTCAGACCAAATCAGATCCCACTAGTCGCTGTTGTGAATGTTATTTGATAGTGGTGCATTTCAGACAATGTTCTGTTCTCAGGAAAACGACAGAGCTCACAGCTTACTGACACACATGCCCCACACTGTGAAGTGTATACTGTGACAAGTGACATCTCAAATACCAAAGTCACAATAAGATCAATGAACACTGACTCCCAGAGTAGCCTTCAGCCACACCCTGCAGCCAAACAGTCACAATACTGGGCAAATGAATTATCCCGAGTCTGCCACTGCAGGTATATCCTCTCATGCAAAATATAGTTAAATCAGCCTTCACTCCATTTTTGCACCATTGCTTCACTTCGAGAGCAGCCCATGGGAACAGCCCATACAGTTACATCACATAAATTTCCATTCAGCAGGTAACTACCAAACCCATAAATTCATCTATAGGCATCTTAACAGCCATTAGCATGCAAAGGCAGCCAAAACAAATTGTTAGCCAAGCAGATACGGTTTAACACATTGATGTTGAGTATTAATGAGCAGTGGGCTGAGGTATGACTTCTGCAATTCACTAACTCACAGCAACGAATTAAATCCGTGATTCAAGATCGGTGCCTGCGCACCAAAAACAGCTAGGGACGAACACAGCTATTTAATGCCGCTATTCGAACAGGTGAGGACATTACATATCGGAACCCTTCGGAACCATTTACATTTAACTGCGCTAAGAGCGCTAGTAAGACTACTTGCAATTCAATGGGGGGGCACTCGAAAAAAAGATTTGCCACCAGTAAACCGTTATGTCAAAACCACCTGTCATCCAAGTTCCCGGAACAATAATGTTTGAACCAAAAAAATAAGAAATCTGGATTTTTGCAGACTGAATGCGTTTTAACTTCATGAAAAGTAAAATATCTCCAGAATGACGACCACACTGAAAATGCAGCCCGTCGTTTAGTACAACCATAACTGATAAACTACTGCTGCGATCTTAATGTAACAAATGCATCATCTAATGTAAAACAGACACGCAGTTACATTCTTCACATCTACTATAAGCTCAGTTCGGTAGTTTATTATCGTCCCTCCCTGGCAGGTTACCGGGGGGGACCCTAGACAGCAAACCCACTTTCCCTTGGAGAAATTCCATTTAAATCAGTACTGCCAACTTCACTCGCGCACATGGATTTGATATGTCTCATAACAGGCGCAATGAATCAGATTACTTCCTGAACGTTTAAATCCGCAGAGATCGTCTCTCTCTGTTTTAAAATTGATTTATGGGCACTGAATGAAATGTTGCATGTTGGACTGATCCTGTGAAACACTTCACAAATGTTATCCAATAACGTTGCTTGCTGCAGAACTTAAACACCATATCACGACCGAATAACGTTAAACTGAATGAGTTAAACAACCGAGTGAGTTCTTTAGTATTTGAAAAATACGCTACTTTTCCGAACGTGACAATAAGCGCTCTTTGAGAATAACGTTGCCTGCAGTCTATGAAATCTAACACCTTTCCTCACTGCACGCAGTTCGTCCAGCCGTGAAGTCATCGGTTGTCTTTGTCTACAGACACGGTGGAAATCTCATATAAGAACTACCTGCTTCAGTCCTAAGGCGACGGAACAAGGATATTCATCGTAACTCAAAACAATGTGAAGATTACTACAAGAAACAGGGTTTCAACCAAGCCAGGATTAAATTCAAAATCAACACTGATTTCAGACCAATTTCCAGAACAAGAGCACATTTCCTAGTAGCTAGTTCGCTTGTTTAATAGCATGTTAAATATGGGTAACAGCACTCACTGAAACGACCAAAACTTAGCCAACACTTCTCTTCAAAACAACGCCGAGCGGTTGAAAGAACTTTAAAGAGACAAACCACGTGTTCATCAGCGGTACGAGGTCGTCCGACCAGCTGCGTTACGCACAACGCAAACCTTTGCCTCGTCCGAGCCGACTATCCCCTACCACACAAGTGGACTGGGTCCTAAAATTTGTTAAGCACCCATAATAATCCGATCCAAACACCACCCGGCTTTACGGGGTAAAATTCCTCGCCCGATTCAAGCAACAGTTTCTGAATTTCATGCCTTGGCATTTACCTGCGGATACAAGTTTCATTGCATGAGTGAACGACGAATCCAGGCTGTCTTTCTCTGCCAGCAGTTCGGGGAGATATTTGCTTTCGTTCTCCATTTTACGCTTTACTTAGCTTGCTTGGTGTGCAATTTTGTCAAACACAGCAGCGCTCTCTGTCCAGAGGTATGGTTTTCCACTTCACGGGCGACGATGTTTTCTAACACGGCACAGCGTGGACCCGTAATTCAGCCTGTAATGGCTACCTTCTCCTTCCTTGCTGCTTGGAAATGGAAGAACAAAAGCCTGCGACAGAGGAAAAAGAATTTGAGCACCGGAAGTGATGTCACCACGATAATAAATCCAACTCGAGACCGCCTTCATTACGTTTTCAAACTTTTAAAGTGAAAGAAACACTCATAAATGGAGTATGAACTGTCAAATTGAAAATTCAAAACAATATGTAATTTGTGGGTACCAGTTTGAGAGGGCTCCTTAATTTTTACTTAGCGGTAGGACGATTCTGTATTTCTATATCTAAGTATTAATTCGGGCCAGTTATAGTGTTCCGGTAGCTATAGATTATGTGAGGAATAGCAAATAAGATAGCGCAAGTGCAAAAAAGTGTCAATCTATAATTATAAATAAACCACCTGTGCTTTTTAGATTTTTATTTGAAGTGCTGTCAGAAGTTGGTCAGAGCAATCTATGTGCATGCAAGTCTCCCTCTCTCACCGTTAAAATAGCTTTTTTTTAATGAAGTTCTGACAGAAAGTACTGCAACATGATTACTGAAACAAAATTAGTCAAAGTAGACAATTATTTGTTTTGTACTTCGACATTGGTCATTGAGGTGCCTGGTGAACTGGTTAGTAGATGTGATATATTTCCTTTCTCCAACCCCAGACAGTCTGCTGCATGTTCACCAGTTGTCTGCAGTGCATCTTGCCTGGGATGTGAAAGTCAATCCTCACCCAGTCCTCATTGGCCCTAAAAAATCTTGCTGCTCTCTTGTGTCTTTGAGATAACGAAACTACCTATATACCTGTCAGCTTCCCAATGAATAAGCAATGAGCCTCTTCAGACAGATCCAAAGGAGGCTGGAGGCATTATTCAGAGTGCAGGGGATTAGTTCAACAAATGGTCATCTCCTTCTGTCTTTACTGTCTAAGCAACTTAGGTTTGCATTAATTAGGTTCTTCCATTGTTGTTTTTGGAGGTCATGTTACCTTGAGCCTTGTTCTCATGTTTCGATTCACAAAAGGCCATGCTTGACTTTCAGATTTAAGAGCAGTGTAAGTGCATCTTCGGATACAGTTTCCTTAAATTGCAGTGGCATCTTTGCCTTCCTTGGTAGCATGATGTCTGGTATAACAGTAATGAGATTAAGACAGTACAAAGGACATTATAATGCCAGCCTCAATGGACAGTGTCCCTGCAGTTCACAAACAAAGGTCTGTGTACCCGCTGCTACGCAGACAAAAGCCCATATACACAATTTCTCAACTTTGCGTATGTAATTTTTTCTCTCCAGAGAGATTTATGAGAAACTGACTTTCAAGCAGTGAAACTGAAATGAAACATTGTTTGGGTTGCACAGACAGAAATAGGTTTCAGGTTCAAATTCTGAGTGGTACACAACAGGTGTATCCTTGTGCTAGGAACTGAATTTGAATTACTTCAGTAAATATCTAGCTGTACAAATGAATAATATGTAGCTGTGTAGGGAACACAGGAAAAGGGTATTTGTTCCCAGAATAAAATGATGCCTCTCTTTATCTGTGTTACCAGCAGAACCGTATTCCTCAATCCAACCTCCTTCAGTGATTTTGGCACTGGCTCATAGATTTTGCTTCAAGGCCTGGGTAAGACACTGTTGCTGGATTCTCGAGTGAGGCTTCTTGGTCCAAACAGCTCCAGCATTAACCAGGCTGTGCTGTGCTTTTTGGGTAATGCACAATAATGGGAGCCCTGTGAATCAGCCCGGACAAGGAGAGCTGCCAAGCAGGCAGGCAGCGTAATGCAATCCCGCCGTGACCATCCTCTCAGCTTTTCTCTCACCCTGGAGGTCGTTTACACCCCAGCCTATGTCGAGCATTAGCGCCACACGTCTGTCATTAATTCGCTGCTTTTGCGTGATCGCGGCTCTCGGAGTCGGAGCTGCGAAGTGCTTTGGGATACATGGCACTGATACGTATTCCCAGAAGTGCAGACTTTCCTATCAAGCCCGCGCCTCTATCCCCCCTCTGTGTATGAAATTCAGCAAACAGCTACTGCTGCCTAATTCAGCCCATTTGTTCATATTTATTTATTCATTTAAACTGATGACAGACAAGACTATACAGCAGATAGGCGGCAAATACCTATGCTCATGTCCTTCACTGGTCATAGATCTGTGATGACCTTGAGCTTTTATTACCATTAACTTTATTTTCAGTCAAAAAGGAAATGATATACAGGTTTATAAAGTGGTAACATTATTGACCTTGGGACAGTTTAACGGTACCACTACCAGACTATTACTTGCAGGGGGGGCGGTGGCAAGAGAAAAATCTAATTTTCATCAAGAAGGGTGGAGAGCCAAGTCTGTTAATTAAACAGCCTCTTTAGTGCTCAGACTGCGAACACAATCAGGGAAGGGGAGCTGCGACCGGAGAAGAGGCCGAGAGCGCTGATCAGAATATAATTAAACCGCTCCACTTCCTTTCGACCTTGTGATCTGAAGTTTGTGAGGGCGGAGAGCAAGGAGATTCTCTGCTGTGGATTAGGAGGAGGATGTGGGTGTGTCAAGCTCATGCAAATATTTACCCACAAGACAGCGGCGAAGAACAAGAAAAAAGGATAACAAAGCTAATGGCAGAGGAAAGCCACATTCGTGATCTGCAATTAAATGTCTTCATTCCCACAGCTGGGTCCACAAAAACATCTTTGAAGAAGTATGTTTTCAGCTGTTCAGAAAAAATTAGCATGGGCTCTTAATTTATTCAATGAAGTGTGATTACTCACAATCTTACAATAAAGCTTATTATAAAATATTTTACCATAAAACCATTGTAAAACCTCATTTTTTTGAGTTTAAGGTACAGCATCATTTCATCAGAAAAAAATTAGTGTTTTTTTTTTGTTTTTCAAGTCAATAAGCATTTGAAAATAAACTCCAAAGAAAGAGTTTACTTAGATATACTAAGCACACTCCAAGTGGGGGGAGCGGGGGGCGGGCTTCATACAATTGATTTCTAAATACTTTGCATGTCTGAAGATATGAATGGTGAACTGAGAGTATGACACACAAGCTTGATAGCACCCCCAGCGTGGCTTGGCTGCCTGAGGCCTGCTCCAATTGCCTGTCTGCTCTCTGATCCAGCCTCTCTGCGTGAGTCCAATCCCGACACATCACCTGGGATGACGGCAGTCAGCCCCGGGGTCTGCGTGGGTGCGGAACCAGCCATGGAGGAACCCAAGAGCAAAAGTGACAGGTGTGACAGAAAGGCATCAAAGATCACACACACAAGCCATCGCAAACACTCCCACGGTCTGATTCACAAAGAGTTGTTACTATCCAATTAATCACTGCGGTGACACGGTATTGATCAGCCAGTGTTCGCAAGGTCAGAGATGGTTTCTGCATGAGTAAATCAAACAAAAATACAGTTTTTACATATAAAGTGAGATATTAATAGGCTATTAAATTTAAATCTGTAACATGGATAAATGTCAGTCAAAATGGGAACAAAGTTAAAAAAAAATCAGCTTGAAATCAGGAGAAAAAAGCCCTACAGTTATTGTCTGTGACTGCTAAACTATGTTTGTGTTTAAAAAAAAGTTACAATTGCTTCCAGCACAATTCAGTAGTGTAGTACACTTTAATAGTTTAGCACAGTTTAAGTGATATATCACATTTATATGCATTTCCTCAGTTACATAAGTCCATATCAATTCATCAAACTTTAAAGACCCACAAAGACAAATTTAGGACAGACATTATTATTTTGTTGCATGTTGTGATTTTGAATAACATGATCATTATATCATTTCATACTGGCTGTCATCAGTGGCAGACTCTCCATAGCCTAGATTAACAGTTGGCAGCAACCTCTCCTCCAAGCTGTGCAATTCACTCGAGAGATCTCCAGCCTAACACAGTCATCAAAGGTTTGGCGCTCAAATCAGCGTTCAGATATACGCCAAGGTGTTCTGCTGTTCCTCGCAGAAGGTCTGTATATAAATCGATTGCGCGATCAAAGAAAATCTAAAATTTTATCAGAGAGAAGTTTTTATTTTTTGATTTTTTTTCCTTTCCACTGCAAAAGGCAAGCCTTTGAAATCAGTTTATTTGAAGTGAATAATTTTTATAAAAATCTTTACGTTTTATGCAATATGCTCTGCTGCTTGGAAAATCAGGTGCCCTAAGGGACTACAGCACATTAGAGAGAATTAGATCGATTATAACTTTGCAGTGCGTGCGTGTGTGTCTGTGCGTGTCTATGGGCATCACTTCATATACATAAATGGGACTATTATCAATTATTAAATATTTGAATATCGGACTGGTTACCAGTCTCAACTTTCTTGATTTCAAAGCTCTCTTTTTAATCTAAGGACTGCTTTGTTCATGAGATCAACGCTGCTTTTGTAGATACTATGAAGGCATTGAAGGAATTTTGGGAAAAACAGTGGATTTCTTTTTTAAATTTGCCATCCCCCATGCTCTGATGTGATATTGATTTAGAAAAATAAAAAAAACACAGCTCCCAGTGATGTTTCAGTCAGAAAAGTTGAAAAAGGCTTAAAAGGAGGAGGAGGGAGAGTGTGACTGGCATCTGTGGGTGCTTTTTGAGAGGGAATCGGACGTGTTGCCTTGAATGTCAAAAGCAAGGCGGCCCAGACTCTCAATGGCTGCTGTTTTCGGGATTTGACCCACACTTTGTGCAACAGAGAGCTCCACTTTGTTCTTACCATGCAGACCATACTCCCAGACACCCACCGGTGAGGTCTGCTCGGGGACACAACCCAAAAATAAAAACGAAACAAAGCTGGGCTCAGTTTAAATGTCACCTGTTAGCAAATCTCGGCAACGTCCATAATTCATTTCAACCTCTTTTCCCCCAGTGCTGGGAAAATGTCACCACTGAGTTCAGCAAGAGAGATCCTCCGTTATATTTTGTGTGAGATTTGAATCTGAATTCTCTCAGACTGTCCATACTTTTCAACCATGCACCTGCTGAGGTCCAAGCCACGTCTCTGCTGCTTGTAGCTATTTATGCTTAAATTTACACATATAACTGATTTGCAAGAATGAATGTGAAATGACAGATTCATAATCGTCCTAACTAGGGATAATCATTTACATGCTGCTTTGGCAGCCTGTGCTGATTGGCTGCTCTGTTTTGACATCACTAAAAGAGGCCCTGCTCCCAGCACCAGAATGCCATCTTTATGTGAATAATAACAATTATCTTCTTGGTTTTTTATTCATCTCTTTTTGCAGCGTGTCACGCACAATGTGACTTCAGACAAAGCGCATTTGTATGTGTTCTACGGCAGGAAGGGCACAGGAACTGATCCTCTTTCAAGGTGTCCTCCATTTCCCTGTTATCTGCCCACAATGTTGCTGCGTGTCCACAGACATGTTTGAATGAGTTCATCAATCCAGCCCGTAAATCTATCACTGATTAAATACTAGAACAACCTGCTTGTCTTGTCATCTCTCAGATCAGTGCATTAGACCCCCGTTATCAGTCATGTGACCTACTTTGTCTTTGGCTGGAATTAAACAAAAATTTTGGCCTTTCCGCTAATTGAAAACCTACACTCTGACACACACACAAACACACATACACACACCAAATTGCTAAAAATCAACACAAACTGTGTTCCAAAGACGTACAAAAGGTGCTTGATTAAAAACATTTTTGCATATCTGTTCAGACTGCCACACATTTAGTGTGTGTGCCATGGATGTATTAACATTATAGACCACCAGAGTGATTGCTGAAACATATGTAGGTCTTACATTCCATTCTCATGACAAAGGGGAAAAGTATTTAAATTTTTCAAGTGCAAGAAATAAAGTGGCTTAGGGGATATTTTGTGGGAATATAAATAACACTAACATAATAACACTAATAGCTAGCCAGCAACCTGAGATTAGGGAAAGGGCTGTCAGTCGTTACCTACTGGGTGTGATTGGAGAATGGTCATTTAGCTCCACCTATGTGCAGAGGTGGGTTTGCACTCACTGAGTTAGAAAAGAATGAAAAATGAGCACACTATGCAATCTCATGCAGACTCACTAACCGTTGTAGACTAAAACTTGCAAATGAATGAAAGCAAATGAAAATGCAAAAAGCAGATGAATGCTGAAATTTTTCAGATATAAAACTGTTTTTTTCTCCACAGTGTAACACGTGTCGAAACAAAAGTCAACTTCAATCAGCATTTTAGTCTAAAAGATAATTCTTCTTTTCTGAAAACCCATTTCCACTTAGTCGAAGTGGCAGCTGTTTGTAAAGTGAGGTCTGTACAGTCAGTCATTGTTTATCACATTAAATGAAGCAGAAAGAGGTTACATTCAGTACTCGTTTCACACATCTGGGGGGGTTTCCACACATTAAATGAACGTTCTCACCCTTGTTATGTCGACATCAGAGAATAGCTGCTGTGAAGAGACAAACTATTTTGATGCATTTCCGGTAAATAATATTAAGAAAAAAATAAAACTGTCTTAGATGAGTCCCTAAAGTGGGCACTCGAGTCAAATCTATTTTAAACGGTTCACAGTATGTATGGAACATTACCTGGGAGTGGTTAAGTACAACCATGTGCCCCATGTAAACTTTTAAGTTTGATAACAGAAGTAATCAGGACATAGAAGTAAAGACCGCCTAATTCTGGTGTCTACATATGATCATAGGATTTGTAAATTCAAAACAAATTATTTAGTTATTTAGCAATAGCATCTCATCAGCAGTAGCAGCAGTAGCAAGAGCTGTAGTGGCTTTGATAGGAACAATGATTTTGGTGGCATAAATCTCATTGTTCTCTATATATTCCTTCCTATCATCTGAATGATGTTCTGCATTCTGAGTCACACACTGAACCATGATTGAACTAGTTTCTGTGAAGTTTTTTAAATGCCATTTTTTAATTTCTTGTGGTGTTTTATTCATGAAAACACACCTTCATGCACACAGAACACTGAGACTTCAGAAGCGCCTGTCTGTGTGTGTCTAATGAGTAAGGGCATATGTGTGTTTTTGTAATACGTGCCGGTAGACCAAATACTGCTTGTATCACAGGAGATACAGAGATGTGCCGTAACAGAAAGGAAAAAATGTGTGCGGTACCCAGGCAGGCAGCTGAGATTAGATCTGCCCTTTTTCAGCATCAGTCTTCTCCCCGGGTTCACAGCCTGTATTGCAATGGCTGAAATCCTGATTATGTGCAAATGAACAACTGCCTCACTGATGCACACCCTACTGCAAAATTCTTTGTTCACATCTTTGCGATCATGTTTTTGATGTCATGTTTTGGGTCTTTTGTAAGGCTTATAAAGGGGAAGGCTGAAAATATGATTACGGTGTTAGCAGACAAACATTTTTCTTGTGGGCTTTGTAACTATGTGCCAACATGATAATGTTACCACAGCTGTACTGGTACATACTGTAGGTGATTTAAGAATGTATATGTAAATATGTAACACAGAATGCTATTATATTGGATTCAGAGATCCAGTGTCTCCAAATAGGTTTATATCTCAAAACTGTTCAGCATGCAGATGGAACCATACAATTCTATGATGTTTCCTTGATTCTGAGTGTGATGCAGATCCAGACCCTGCAGCGTAGGAAAGTTTCTGGGTAGAAGTACCAAAAAAGTAGGCTTAAAATTTGGAATTATCTGGGACAGCCTCCCTCCAGAACTTTCTGCACCATGTACCCATTCTGACAGTTTCAAAATTGCCAAAAATCTAAAAATAATACATGAATAAATTAAACCAAGGAACACAAGCTCTGAAAGTCTGACATCTGCCACAGTGAATATCCAAGCATTCTTTTCACCAAAAAAACTTTGACAGATCAGACGGTGCCAGACACAGAGGTCAGTGGATCCCAGCACTCCTTCAACATTCCTTCAATGTTCCTTTAATGTTCCTTCCATGTCACTTGAAGGTTCTCAGCCAGACTACTTAGAGCAGCAGTGGACTGCAGTCGTCTTCTGGGAGGTCTGGGAGTTGTTTTAATCACTTGCTTTTCCACCCCAGAAGGAAGCACGGTGTCTGGGGCACTTCATTAAGTGTGCTTTAACGGGATTTGTCGCATCAGTTTACCACTCCCCGCCCACAGAGCCTCACCTGAAAGAGAGCTTTTCAATCACATTTCTTACGCAACCGTGAAATGAGCACCTCGGACAGGGGACCATCGCATACAATGAAATTCATTTAAAGTAAAAGGTGGAGGGGTGTGGAAGGGTGGTGGGGGGCAAAAACAGTAAATGTTTAACGCCTGAAACGAAGCCTAGAACCATTCTTGAATGAATAAGTAATGCTCCGCGACGCTGTCTGAGTCCGGGGCCGACTCGCTGGTTCCCGCGTGCTGGGGAAACGAGCGTTCGCGCTGTTCGATGCACACATGGTTTACCCACCACGGTATTCAATCACTTCAGCATTTTAAGCTTGTTTGAATACATGTATTGATCGGGATCGCGAAGCTCCACAGAAGCGGCGAGGGCGGGAGAGATCCCCGTTCTCAATCCTCGAAATGTCAGACAGCCCCCTAAGCTCCAATTACCTTCAGACGGCACGCCGCACAGAGCCCGCCTCAGAGTAACCTGGTAATTTACCCACTGCTTTTAAAGATGGGGATAACGTGTCCAACCGTGAACGTGTGCCATTGCAGCCAAGGAACTCCTCCCACAACCACAACGTTGCAGGTTCACATCCAACATACCCCTCTTTCACCACTGGACAAGGCTCTTGGCCCACAAGTCTTCTTTAACGATCCAGCTGTATCCATGGATAATGTGTAAAAAGGTAAGTCACCTTGGATAAGCGTCTGCTAAGCAAATAAATAATGTAATGTATGCACTTCGGTCTCTGGTGGAGTTTATTTAAGAGCGTATTATATGTACTCATTTGTTTACTGTGTCTCACATATCAATAGCATACAATGCTCTTGGGTGGAACACAATACTTCCGAAGGAAATGGCGGAGTCTGTGCATTGCAGCATACAGCTGTATAACAGCGCTCACCCCCAGCCTGCTCTCCCACCTCTCACTTGCCTTTTGCCAGGCAGAGCAAATGATATCACCCCTTCTGAAATAAAAGGATCTGAGAATGTGTCAAACATGACAGATTACAGTTTTACACCCTGCCCCCCCCCCCATTCCAAATTTACTTCGTTGTTCTGACCTAATTAACTAGTTTTGTGGCGTGTGCTTTCCTCACTGACGCCACCCCCCGCCCCCCCAATCCCACTCATGTTATTGTTTTCACTTTCTGAAATCTACTACGTACATTGTAGGCAGAAGATAAGGTTCCTGTATTATGTAGCGACAACTTGGATACATCCACCAGTAAGTGTGGTGTAACAGTTCTTTTGATGTGTTTTTACCAGCATTTGACCTACATTTCCAGTTCCAGAGAAATATGACAAAAAAAAAACCATCAAACATCAATGTATAAAATATTGTGCCACAGTGAGGGACAGGCTGGATACTGTAGTAAAAATAACCAGGTGTTAAGTTTGAGCTTTAACTGTACAATGCACTGCACAAAAATCCACAACAGCTCTGGCCAGACATGCAGGGGGGACAAATGGGGACGAGGAGCAGACAAGTGAAGCGTGCTCCTGGAGCTGCGCTCTGCCCGCTTGCCCGCCCGTCTGAGACGCGCTGACCTGACCCCTCTCGAAAAGCCCACAGCCAGCCCCGTCCCCCGAGACGCCCTCGAGAAAAAGCATCTCCCCGCCAAAATCAATCCCCCGCTCCCCTGTCACCACCAAGCTTGAGACAACAAGAAATCTCTGACAGATTTGATTTCTGTGTGTTATATCTCTCGCTCCCCATAAACTGTAATCCCCTGAGCCCAGGAGTAAGAGCCGGCGCAAAACAGGCTGTTGTTTCTGGGCAAAAATAAAAAAATAAAAACTCCTTGTGCCACTAAAAGGCTGATGTTTGTTCTTTGTTTCCATGGTAACCTGTGCCCACATGATCAAATACCTCTGTTGTCACACCCAGCATCAATCAAACAATCAATCCAATTACATGTCGTACTGCAGTCTTTACAGAGGAACGGTCGCTGAGAGTAGCATCGCTGAATGCATTTCATAAAGACTTAATGTAAAGATGTTAGAACAGATATAACTGGAAGAGAAGAGCAATAGCACTCTTCAGCAACGGAATAGGAACCACTTAGAATGGTAATAGAATCAATAAGATGTGATCAACCTGTGCGAGAAGTCTTAACAGAACATTTCACAGTTACATTTACTGAGGTATTACATAAGTGATTCTGTCCTGAGAGGAAGAAAAAACACAATCAAACCTCACACATTAGTGAGGGAAAAAGTGGAAAATTTCCCCCACAGTCGCTAGTAGCAACCAAAGATTAACTTTAAGCGCAAATACACTTTCTGGTCTATTTTGGTAGATCATAGAATTGAGCTAATGCAAAACGGTTCAGAGCTGCAACAGATGGACACGATTCGAAGTATCATGAGCTGGCAGCTGAAGCTGTGTAAAGCAGGGTAGAGCCTGGGGCTTGAGTTGCCTTGTATAAATTCCTTGTGTAAAAATAAAGATAAAAAGGCTCCGATTAACCTACAGGCCCCAAATCACAGTGACAATCAGCTCAATGATGCTATCATAGCTATGTATAAAACAGTGCAAAATACAGGGAGGAGGGTTATTTTTTAATCTAGAAAGACTAAGGAGTTCAGGTGGTCTCTGACTCCAGCACATGAAAGGGCAAATCTGTGCATAACTTCAGAGCACTATAATAATACTTTATAGTAATACTTAATAATACTTATTATTACAGTAAAACTGTAATAATAAGAAAAAGAAAAAGAAGAAGATGAAGAAGAATTCCTTTGGATAAAGGTGGCTCTTTCTCTTGAAAAAATAAGAAAATTATGTTTTAATCTCTTGTTCTGAGAACTATAAAACCTTTTTCATTTATAAGGCCACGGCTACGTTCCAGAGACGTGTTGTTGAGTTTCGTCTTCAATTCCTTGGTGATACCCATTGAGAAGAAGGGAAAGAGATGGGAAGAAAAGATAAGGTCCCTAATGCAATGAGGGAAATAGAACGTGTTCGCTCAGTTGAAATTCATAAATTACGTATGACATTTAGTAGGTATCCCTTCCCTCTTCAGGGCAGATTGTTTTAGCATGGAATGTGTAGTTAATTTGACTATTTTGCTAGAAAAATGGACTTTTGTATGAAACTCCAGTTGATAGTTTTTAAGGAAGGCTTAAAATATTGCAATCATCTTTTTACACATTATTCTGTGAAAAATCCTTCAGATGTGTGTAACTGTCAAAATATCAAACTAATTTATTTGTATTTTAGTCACTATACTCTGGCTGCTTCTATGTTGTATGCATACTTCTCTCTATTTCCACGGTGACTGTTTATGTTACCGCAAATAAGTAAAATTGTATGGATTGTAACTGTTTGACGGTTTATGTCATAAATCCTTAGACGACTCTTCTGCACGAGGACACGTTGACGCTCCCTATGCCAGGGGAGACAAAAGAGGACACGTTGTGCTTCCTTCATATGTCTCCTACAGAACTGCAGTCATCCTTAAAGAGGTGACCAGATACGGATTTCTGGGTCACGGAGGATGCCAGGATATAGGAATTAAGGAAAGGATGCATTTTAGCACTATTGGGACGCAGCCCATGTTAAGCGCTCCTCGAAATGGATGGGGAACACTTCTGCTGGCCCTGTAAAGGAAATGTAGGGAACATTTTCAGCTCTGTAGCTTAGGTCAGGGCTGAGCAGAATCACCTTGGGAGGTGTACCATAGTGCAGACCTGAGCAGATGTGATGGGCCTTGACATCCTCTGCAGGGTGAAAAGGCTTCCCTGGCCTTGTACTGGTGCTGATTTCAGAACAGGCACCTGACGACCTTGGTGGCCTGGGCCTCTCGCAAGGGCCCGGTCAGCCTTAGCACACTGGCAGAGAGTGTGCTCTAGCGAAAGGACAGGCGTGGCTAAACTCGCATTCCTTAGATGCGGCCACCTGAATACATTTTAGCGTGTTTCCTGTAACTTACGTGGTGGGGGGTATCGTCCTCACAACCACAAAGCAAAATGCACAACCACAAAGCAAAATGCACAGGTCTAAACTCTAGAGAGCCAAAAACACTACTGTTGTCCCTGTCATCTAAGCGATGACATCATCTTCCGTGGCATACACCTGGCGATGATACACAACGGATGAAGACACATCTAGTGAACAACTGCCCCGACATCTGCCAAAACTGAGGGAGAAGTTTGCGTTTCCGCATCTTTCTGTTTTTCTAATCACTGCTGCCAGTACAGCCTGTTTTTAAAGATGATTATAGATGCCAGTTTAAAATATGCTTATTGTTTCTTCCCGCTGCAGTGCATCTGTCCACTGTGATGATGTCAGAGGGCAGACAGCGCTGGACTCGTCCATTAGACTCCCGCCTTGAAAATGCCTCCCGGTGTCTCTCTCTGCATCTCGATCAGTTGATTAGTGAGCCGCTCTGCCTTTTTCTAAGGAGTGAACCGAATCAGGTCACTTTTTGCTTGAAACATCTTTGGGTTTATTTGCTCTCTGCGTGTAGACAAAGCCCTGCCTGCTATATTTGTCGTGATCATTTAATTTTAAACCTCACAGTAATTGCTGAGCCACAGGCATTATCATTCATGACACCTGGTCTATGAAAACGAGTTACAAAACACCAGGAAACAGTGTTATTTGTGCCTGTGTTCATACGTTTGATCCAATTCGTAATGTGAAAATAAGATTCACTGTGAATCATGCCGCCCTACCACACTTAAAATGCTCGAGAAGAGGTGCCTGTCAATATGTGGGCAGACACCTAGCTTTATGAAATGCATTGTGATAATTCTTTACTTTGTTATAATGTTATGTACTATCAATGACATATTCAATGAGACTTATCTGAAATGACCATCATAGTGCTGTACCCTGTAACAGTTTAAGCAGTTTAATAATGACCAGGTGTTATTTTTGCATGCAAATACATATGCAGTGTCATTTCATCACCCCACCATCTAAATAAAGGTATGGGGGCATTTCTGTTGGTTTTACGATCTTCAATGGCCAATGCAAAATGTGCACCAAAAACTCAGACAGCACCTGTATTTACCTCCAAATAAAGTTATACGTGCTCAAAATACCCTTGAACTTGCTATAGCTTCTTAAGGCCACTGGGTGGCAGCACACCACTCTAAAACGGTCTTGCATGCTCTCCCACAAGTCCGCTTTCAGGAGAAAATGTTGCTTTAACCCATTGCTAATTTGAACCTGAGACAGTGAGAAAGTCTAACTGACAATGCAGCAGGCAACCCACAGTTCTGGGGTCCAGGCATTTTTTTCTATTATGTTTGTTATGAACTCATCATTACATAATGTTATCAATTATTAGACTCCAAAGTAAGGACCCATGTGTATATACTACTATTTCCCATTCAGAGCCACAGTGAACCCCCTACACCAATATCAGGGCTACTTACTCCTACTTAACACATCACCTGAAGAGGGGTTGTATTCCTGCATAAAGGGGACACATTCCTAATCAATTAGCTACTTAGGAGCAGGTGGACCAGGAAACCAAGCCTCACAGCTGTCCTGTGAAGGGGAACAGGGGCATGAAAAAGGCTGCCCCCCGTGAAAGGTCTCCAAGGTGCACACATGTAATACAGAGAAGAGAGAGCAAGAGGCACTGAAAAATCCCATATCCCAGCCAAGAGTGATCATCACTATGACTATTACTAGATATTGTTAAACAGGAGACTGGTAGTTCTGTTTTTTTTCCTGTTTCTCATACTTTTGTGTCTAGGAGGTTCTGGTTGGTAATAAGAGATTCTGGACAGTAATAGGATTTCTATTTGGAACCCACCGGCCACCTGGAGGGTCGCATTACTTGTGATAGTCTACAGTGGTTGATGCTTTTTCTGGAGTACATCAGCATCATTATCATCTTTGTGTTAAAGAAGTAATGATCTCAACATGATTGTCCTAGTGTATGGCAAACCAGAATGCCCACATGACGTAACACACCCACATATTCCAAACGCATACTATTCAATGCCCCTTTATTCTTTCAAGTAATTTGGCCCTCTGGCTAGAGGAAGTCTTGGATACGAATCACCATCAGCTTTCCACCTTGTCATTGCTGCTTCATGGGTGGGGCACCTATGAAAATGATGTGGCTTTTGATATTTTACCTGGCAGTTTCGACATCTAAATTCTATGCAATAAGACACCCCACATCATTTAGTAAAATGTAATTTGATTTCAAGAAAAATGACCACTACAAGCAAACATCGTACTAGTTGTGCCAGTAGTGTAACTCTTCTGCCCTCTTGTGGCAAAATGAAATGTCATTTAAACAAGTAGCACGGCATTAATTCAGAGTATAGGGGTTATTCCGTAAGCAGCAGGCTTGTCTACTCATTTATCGATGGTCACATATTGTATGCGGAATTAGAATTCAAATGTTCAAATTAATAATCAAATATTATCATTTATACAATCAAACATTATATAATCGAACATCATTGCAGCTCCTAGTTCAGACCTTGGTTCTGCTATATCTGGACTACTGTAATGCCCTTCTTGCATGTCTTCCTGCCTGTGTCATCAAATTCCCGCAGCTAATCCAGGAAGCTGCTGCATGATTTGTTTACATGCTCCCTAAACATAGCCAAGTCACACCCTGCCCCTCACCCCTCACCTCACTTCACTGGCTTCGGATTATCGCCCGCATCAATTCAGAACTTTGATGGTGGCTGTGGAGAAGCTAGCTAATACTTCTCACCAAAAATGAACAGAAAGAGCAAACCAACAAACCAGACTGAGCAAACAGTCAGCAGAAACCTGTATTTAATAAGCCTTTAATTAGGCAGGTGTGGCTCATTAAAGAATCGGCTGGTTCACATAGACAAAGACAATTATAAGTACAAACAAGTAAACAATTAACAGATGTGGATGCAGTTGATGAAATATGACCTGCTATTGGTCTGTTTGAATTGGATAGAAGAAAGGGCCCTTGAACATTTAACATTTTAACAATTAACACAACCTAACAACGAACATTTATTTTCGAGGGGAGGTGAAGGCTCGCCTTCACATGGCATACAGTGAATGGGACAGCCCCCTCATTCCTCCAATCAGTCTTCAAACCACATGTACTGGCCAGATCACTATGCTCTGCAACCTTGGGACAACTGACTGTCCAATCCCGACGGGGCTGCTCCTCTCAGCCACAATGCCTGTCTGTACTGATCCCCCAGTGGTTGAATGAACTTCCCACAGGGGTCAGGACAGCAGAATCACTGGGTATATTCTGATGCAGATTGAAGACCCACCCCTTCAGACTGTATCCTTGGTTCCACTTCAATCCCCACCCCCTAGCGCTTGATACTTATTTTACTTGTTATTTGTTGCCGCTTATTCACTTGTAGTAATGCAATGTGCTATGGATATTGTGATCTGGGGTGGCAGTGTAGCTTAGTGGTTGGCTTGTTTCCCTGCTGGGACACCCTTGGGCAAGGTAATTACCTAACAATTGGCTCAGTAAATAACCAGCTGTATAAATATCTAACATGTTAAATCATAATGCAATTCACTCTGGATCAGACCGCTAAATCTGCTAAATGACTGTAATGTAATGTAGTTACATTGAGACATATGGTAGTGTATGTACTTGACTTGACCCTTAGTTTTCTAGGCTGTCTAGTTTCAGATTAGCACAAATTTACTTGTGGTGGTGCTTGAATGGTGTTCTACTCACAGTCACTGGTTTGGGAGTGTTTTTAGCCTGGCCTGACCCTGTTGCTTATCTAACTTGAATGGTCACACTTATGTTCTCTTGTGCTGGAAGTTGCTCTGGATAAGTAAATGAATGTAATGTAATGTAATGTAAATAGATCAAAATCTGCGATAATCAGAACATTGCCTTTGATGTTACTTACCTCATGGCCCTATACTGAGATCTTTCTCCACACCCCTGTCATTTTCTCTACAAGACCCAGCTGTTGGAAATGAGGTTTTTTCTCCCCCATCCCTGCCCACTGTATCTGTGTGGTTCAATGTTGTTAAGGGTGGCTTATGGAAATACCCAGTGGAGTGGGGGTGCATGGAAACATCTGAGGCAATAGACTCCTGTAAAGGCAATGCAGGTGTAATGCACTGCAAATGAAGCACTGTTAACACTGTAAAAGATAATGTATAAATTACAGCATATAGATAGAAGTAAATGCAAAATGTTAACCATCATACAGTGGCCTTCATGTTTATTCATGCATCTGATTAAACTGTAATAAAAACATGCTTTAAAAAAGTAATATTTTATATTAATAGGGGCAGCAGTGTTGCATATGGTAAAGAGCAATGCTTGTAACCACAGGCTGCTGGTTTTTGCCCAGCTGGGGCACTGCTGTTGTACCCTTGGGCAAGGTACTTAATCCAGAATTGCCTCAGTAAATATCCAGCTGCATAAATGGATAACTTGCAAAACTGTAACATATGCCAGTTGTGCTGGATAAGAGTGTATGCTAAATAACAAAAATGTATTGCAATGTAATTTTATTACATACTTTTACAACAATAATATTATTTGGGAACAATGTGACTTCGCTCTGTGTAATCACATTAAGATTGAACAAGAACATTTTAATGAATTTAGTTAAGCATGAGAGTTGCACAATTATGTACATTTTTCTGTGATATTGTGTTTTTGATACTATTTAAACAGGGGTGTGAATAAATGTGGAGGGAAATGAACACTATTTATGTAAAGGGTGTGGCACAATGTCAGGGCCAAGCCAGGTGACCAATTCACATGGCATACATACAGCTGGATTCAGAAGTCTATGTGAGCAATTCAATTGTGCAAATCAATGTCAATCAGTAGTCACTCCTCTCATTGACAATATGACTATTTATGTCAATTTAGATCTGCCACTGAGTACAATGTCATTTTAGTGACAACTGAAAAATCACATATCTTAATGTTACCCAACAAAGGCATCCAATGTAACACTTTACAGTAATTATAACTACGTTGACAGCACTGTGAGGTTAAAAAATGTGTTTCTGGACGTGTTCATTTCGTCATCACAAGAAAAACATAATCCCTCTCTTTCTGTTGGATGAAACAACGTCCATCAACGTCCATTTTAAGCACACATTCTGTTATGATTTCGAGATGCCACTGTTACTGCTGTTTCCGTGTAGGCTAATCATGGAAACGGCACCCACCTACCCACCCACCCAACCACACTTTTTTTTTTTGTTTTTACCGCTGCAGTGTCTGTTTTACAGTAGCCTGTTTTTGATCTATATGTGCGTTCTGGGCACTGGTTTCAGCCTACTGCTGAAATTCAATTTAATGGGAACCTTCTGGGAACCTGTTGAGATCCCGGCATAAACTTTCAATCAGCGAATATTTTAAACAAAGCACTGAAGTATGAGAACACTTTCAGTGGCTGTAGCTTCAACTCGAATTCCCGAACTTTTCGATATACCTTGCGATGTGATTGAAACCAAAGCGGCTACATCGTGAATAGGCTATAGGCTATAAGTGGGAACAATGATCTACAATGATTTACAATAACAGAGAGCCCTGTGTCTGAAACGCCGACGTGGTGAACCAGCTTGCTGCAGCAAATTGTCGGGACAGGTCGCCATACTCTTCCAAACGAGGATGTATCAAGAATTTTCTTTCTACTGGTCTGCTGTATCGTGCTGGCTCCTCGTCGAATTCACCGGTAGGCACCTTAGGTCGTGTTTTAGGAAAGATGGGCAATTTGACCTGAATGAAACAGTTGGTTAATACTTGGAATTAGATTTCGAACTGTAACAAGAGAATATCGTTGAAGTTGGCCCCACCACGTCGTTTCTCTGTAATATAATTTCACTTCAGAAACATTAACCAAATACAATAATGTTATTTGGCGTACTACTGTACTTTCTATCAGGGTTTGCCTGGAGCTTTTTTTTTGTTTGTTTTTTGAAGAGATCGGCATCGGTAGGTTGGGGAGGTTATATTATATTATACCTTTATAATAAGTAAATGTTATCACACCTTCGGACGCTGCAAGTCAAGTTCCGCTCTGTTACACTGTCTGTCTGTTGTCTTGCTATAAACACCTCCTTTTTCAGGGCGAAAATATTCGAGGCTATAGCCCCGAATGATCGGACCTCACGACGCCACTGTTCTAGGTAGTCTAGGGAGCTTTCACTACACTTGGACATCATGGAGTGTTGTGGAGAATTTCCATTACAGTCCGTAGGCATCTAAAGTAGCAACTCTCTTTTTGGCGACATATCAGAATTAGTTTGCTTTCATTAAAGGTTCTTTAATTACTGCTGTAGTTTTTATTACACCCTTTGTGAGCGGACGACGACTAAAATGAATGTAAACTGCGTCCGTACGAAAAAAAGTTGTCTTTGCTATTCAGAGATAACTTCAGATGGGAAGAGCTGTGTCCGTCAAAGAACTGAAAAAGGGTTGAAAAAATGTTCCATTTTCTTTCAGTAACCTCATAAAGATGGAGTGGGTGACCATAATGTATCGTTTGCCATGCAAGGAACATGTTATGTACCCAATGTACGTTATGCATTAAGTGATATTCACTGAATGCAACAATTTGTGTTATAGGCTACTGAATCTCCGTCCACATGTAAACGCAAAAACACGCTGTCAAGAGCATGCCAAACCAACAGGCGGCGATATAACCTTAGCCGTAAAGGCATGTTGGCCAATCAGAAGTTATTACGGCGCTAATTCTGACGTTACAAGCCAAAAACTCCGTTTTCCCTATCTATACATAAACACTGAAAACAGAGTTTCTGAAAATCTTCACCCTGGAAGGAGTTTTGCAAAAGGTCTATTTTCAGTGACCTAAATCGCAGTTTGCGTGTGGACGAAAGGCCAAAACGTATAGAAAAAGCTAGCCTACGTTTAAAAAAATACACGTGTGCGTGAGGACAAGGCCTGAATGTAACCGGTGCAGACCATTTTCCTAATTAAAATAGAAAGGGGGAAACATTTTTACAACAGAAACTCATTTGTTTAATCAAATGGTTTCATTGGCAGGATCTGTAGAAAATCAGCATCCGATTAGCCAAAACCGTTTAACTCATTGAGGTCTCCTTGGGCAGGGTTTCTCAAATTATAGCAAAACAGATGACATTGTTATA
The DNA here is from genome assembly GCF_013368585.1 of Megalops cyprinoides. Classification (NCBI taxonomy): domain Eukaryota; kingdom Metazoa; phylum Chordata; class Actinopteri; order Elopiformes; family Megalopidae; genus Megalops; species Megalops cyprinoides. The sequence goes on from NC_050603.1 coordinate 18,207,801, forward strand.
AAAGATATATTCTTGAACCCAACCAGTTTGCATTACTGAGGATCTATTGTTGAAATATACATGTGTTCATTGTGGCCTGAATTTGGTCCACATCATTAAAGCATGCATCTCCATGGGAGTATTTTGATTATTACAAGCATACAATACAAATGCACAAATAGTATAAAAATATTTTGTATATCCTAGATATGCAGATGCAGTTAAATTGAATGGTGCTTATTTTGTATAGGGAGTAGGACTAGACAGTGTTCATATATTAAAAAGATAATTATCAATGAATGAAATTTGGGTGCAGGCTGAGCTCTATGGCCTGGGCTCAAAACTGGAACAGTAGATTATCCACGTCTCGCTTCTCAGACACCCTGCAAGTGCTCAGGTGCCAGTGACGCACTTAGACACTGTCAGTTGAATACAGTCCAAGCTGTCCCTCCAGTTGGCACTCACTTCACTTTGACGCACTGTGGGAT